>NW_027397068.1:17568975-17761487 GCF_003265705.2 Callorhinus ursinus
CACACACACACACACACACACACACACACACACACACACACACACACCCCTACTACCTTCCTTTATAATCAGGTGAAATCACTCAATTACTTTTCTGGAGAAGGTGAAATAGAAAACAGTTTTCTGACTGTGGGGCACAGTACTTGCCTATTCTTCCCAGAGGTGGCATGTTCATAGGAAAAGCTGTCAAAAAGAGCTATTTCTGTTTGGGCACAGAGAATAATCCCTAGACATGTGATGTCATTTCGGATTGAGTCCTTTCCCAGTGTTCCTTTG
Organism: Callorhinus ursinus; assembly: GCF_003265705.2. Lineage (NCBI taxonomy): Eukaryota > Metazoa > Chordata > Mammalia > Carnivora > Otariidae > Callorhinus > Callorhinus ursinus. Next base: position 17,569,252 of record NW_027397068.1, read on the forward strand.
CATATGTTGTTATTTATTTTAAGAAAACATACAGAGAAAGGATGTATAATAGGAAAAACACACTCTCCCGTGAGGGCTTTAAAACAGCTCTTATGTAAGTAAGTGCCAAGAACAATAATTCATCTTTTTGGGATTTACAAATCTCACTTATCTAAGAAGGCAAAATAGAAAAATCAGAAGAGAACAGATCCTCAGGGACCCGTTCACTCATGTGCAGTCTTTCTCCTCTTTTCTCTCTCTCTCTTTCTGAAATCTTACTTTTGTGTGTAAGCATTCTCAAATCTCTCCCGGTTCCCTCATTCCCAGACAGCCTTCTAGAGAGAAGAGCCCCCGACTGGGGGCTTCAGTTGCTTTTCTCATGTTTGCAGCACCTGTGCTCTCTTCCCTGGGGCTCCTTGCTCCTTGGACCACCGAGGGAGGCTGGCACCAGTACAGTAGGTGTTAAGCCAGCGGACATGTCTAACAGCCTCATCATGTTGTAGAATGCTGAAGCACTCCCTGAAATTATTTCCCGTTGTTCCCCTAGTCCTCTGAGCAAATCTCCACTTTCTCATTCTTAATGTCTTTGAAGCCTCCCTTTCCCTTCAATCTTGGGGTTCCTGTTATCTTCCCCGCTCCTCACTCTTAGATGTAGAACTAATTTCTCCCAGAGCTCCAGATTCCACCTGGATCCCAGTGACTCCTATGTGAGCCTAATTCCTCTCCCACAAATCCTCTTAACTGAACAAGTCACTTGGATAGCTCAAACCCCACATTCCAGAAGAGAGTTTAAGGTCCTCCCACTCCGTGCTCTGAGCCTCCCCTCTGTGCTTCTCTCCACGGATGTATCAACTCCAGGAATGACAGCAGTTACCATTGATTCAGCGCTTAGTCTGCACTGAGCAGTCTGCTGAGTTCCTCATATGTGCTCTTGCATGTCATGTTCACCGCAGCTGTGAGAAGGATGCTATTATTATACCCATTGTACAGAGGAGGAAGGCGAAGCGCAGCGCCATTACAGAAGCGTGCCCGATCAAACGTGGAGTGACAGGCTGAGACAGAAGGACTCCAGAGACAGGGACCCACCACCTGTTGTACCAGCTCTTCCCTGGCCCCACTCTCTTCTCGTGGTTGATAACACAGCTCTGTCAGTTCTAGCTCTCTCTGATATGACTTGACCTGAGCCTCTCTGCAAGAGCCTTGGCTTAATCTTCATTTGTCACCCAATTATATACAAGCCTCTTTCTTCGTTGTTTAGTAGAGCTACTGTTTCTTGCCCCTTTGGCTCTAATTCTCCGTTTTACTGTAGGAGTCATCTCCAAAACACCATTCTGATCACAGTAACCTGAAAACTGCTATGATAGGCAAGAGTAGACTCCTGTCTACTTCTCCAGAATCATCTTTCTGTTACTGTGCTTACAAATGTTTTTATTAGACCAATACATGCACCTGGTTTTTAAAAAAATCTATTGGATTGAATTGACTTTTTTTAAAGTACTTTTAAAAGTAGTTCTTTCTTTTTCTTTCTTTCTCTTTCTTTTGGATAGTTGTAACATATTCTTGTTCATCTTAAAATATCAGAGTCATGAAATTTTATCGGGAGAGGTTAATTCTGACTTCTACATTGTTTCCATTTCCTCTGGGTATTTTTTCCAAATGTTTATTTTGCCTCGCTTTCATTTGGGGGATTTTACTCTTTTTTTTTAAGATTTTTATTTATTTTTTTGAGAGAGAGAGAATGAGAGATAGAGAGCACGAGAGGGAAGAGGGTCAGAGGGAGAAGCAGACTCCCTGCCGAGCAGGGAGCCCGATGCGGGACTCGATCCCAGGACTCCAGGATCATGACCTGAGCCGAAGGCAGTCGCCTAACCAACTGAGCCACCCAGGTGCCCGGGGAGATTTTATTCTTATGCCTAGAGATTTTTGCTGGCCAAAAATCTCTATTATTAAAGATAATAGGTTTAAAAAGCTAATTGGCAGCTTTCTGTGTATGGAAGAGCTGGGTCAACCGGCATGTTTCACTTTGGGGTGACTGAATGGGAGCCATATCTTCGCTGGGGAATTCTTGGACTTCCTGTCGGATCAGCTCCATGTGTGAAGAACTTTTCTCTGGAGCCATTCCATTCTCCAGAGAAGAACTGTCCAATATCCTGTCTGGAGATACATGCAATGAGGGGTACATGGGGACAAGGGAAAGGAGATCAGTCATCCTTTGATGAAGACTTTCAATTAACACTCCTGCATTTGCCCTAAATCCCAAGTATTCCTTGTTCAACTTTTACAGAGAAATAACCCACAAGCTTTTGTCTAAGGGCGACACATCCAAATATTTATTCAATGTACACATGGAGGGAGATAGCAGTTGAGGTTTCCATATGCAGACATGACCAGTGCTTTTGTTTGCACCAGTTTCCCTTTTGGACTTTCCTTCCCATACTTTGACATTTGCACCATCCCTAAGTTTGGACTCTTTCTGCAAGAGACGGGGCAGACAAGCCCTCCCCTCTCCTGTGTAAACTCCTGCTCTGCTAAGTATGTAATCTTTCTTCTAGCCAGTGCTGAGACTCAACTGGAATTCACCAGCCTCGTCATGCCAGCTTTTGAAAGAGAAATACTCTTGTACCTGTTGGTCATCAGCCACCACCCCAAAACCCCTATGTGCCCTCTTTCCACAGAGCATCTCCTGGGAACCCCCCACTTCACACACACACACACACACACACACACACACACACACACACACACACACACCTCTTCACAGGAAACAGTACCCTGAAATGGGATTGTTGAAGGGTTTAAGGAAGACGCCATTGACATACATATGGACAGGGTTAAGAGAAATCAGCAAACAATGGGACAGGATCCCAGAATCATCAAGATTAGAAAGCTCTCAACTCCTCCAGGCCCAAGGAGACAAGGAAAGGGAACAGTTGTCCCAACTAAGCCCAGCTATACCTACAAAGCGAGTGAGAGCCCTGCAGGAGCTGTGGTTCCAGGTGGAGCCCAGGACGTTGGCCCAGGAGGGAAGCAGCCAGTGGAACACAGAGCCTGATGCCAGGACCACCACCCACCCCTCTACCTCTGCTAGCTGCAGAACAGGGAGCCAAGCCAAAGAACAAGGGACCCTCTCAGCCGGAAGGGTCAGGCAGAGAGCCGACCATGACAGAGATCGTGTGGCACACAGCTGTCTCAGCAGAGGGTCCCCAGAAAACTACTCCAGCACCACATCTGCCAGTTCTTTTGTGGCTTGGACCCTGTGCCATTATTATTTTCAACTACTTTAAATATCATCCCTACTCTTATTAACTTTGTTACTTCACAAAATGTAACAAACTTCAGTCCACTACCATCCCCTCCCTCATTCTCTTTCTCCCTGTGGTTTTATACATATTGTTTGGGGCAGGGTGGAGTATCTAAAAGGAAGTCTCGATTTGACTTTAATGCCTACTTCTTTGGATTCGGCTTCCCAAACCACTTGCCGATCTCCATGCATGCTAAGCTGGCTCGCAACTCCACGGATTGCTCATCTGCCTGGAAAGATGTCCGTTCACCTGGCTGACTCCACTCTTCCTTCCAGTCAACTCAGAGATCCCCCGCTCTGGGAAGCCCCGCCTGTCCGTTCATGGGTCAGTGCTCAGTGTCTTCCTGCTTGCTTTTATACCACCGCCGTGTGCTTGCCTCCAACACAACACTTCTCCCGCTTTGCTGCAACTGTTTCTTTCTACCTCTTCACTGACACCATGAGCTGCCTAAGGACAGAAATAGTGTATTTCTGTTCAGTGGCTCTCAATCTTATCAGACCAAATCCTCCTATTTAGAAGTATATATAGTCCTTCCACTATCCTGAAATGAAATCCATAGTTAATGCACCCCACATACACACACACTTAAAACATCAATAAGCCCAGTGGCCTTCCAGCAGCCTGAGGAGCTGCCTGCTTTGCAGGAGCCTAGCACTGACTCTTGGAGCTCACCTGCTGGGACGGGCCAGGGGCCAGGGGCTGAGCGGCATCCCTGCAGGCATCCCTGCAGCCAGCGTTGGTGACCCGAGGAAGACCAAACACTTCCTCACTGTGGCTTCAGGAAGAACACACCAGCACTGTCTGTGTGCGGGGTGCATGCGCCATACAGCCCAGGAGAGCCGCTTCCCTCGCTGGTCAGCAACAGTATACCCTGAGGGGATATCACTGTGGTTTATCAAGGCATCCACACACTTAAGAATTGTCTCCCAAGGAAGTAAAGATCAGACACCAGTGGATCCAGAAACCTTTGTGGAGAGTCTGAGATTTCCACCAGGAGGAGACTGGGAACCAGCTTTTCAGTAGAGGCACGGGGACAGAATGCAAAGTGATGAATTCACATTATTCAAGTCAAGGAGGAAACCAACTGCCATTAGTTACTGACACAATCAAACCCAACCCAATGACAAAAGAACCATCAGGTGTGCTTACAATCCACAAAAATCTCCCTTTGACAGTGCTGGTGCCATCCCGTTGTCCGTTCTGCAGTGACCCTTACTAGGGTACCAGAGACATGGGTCCCTCAGGGGCTGCTCAGCATCACTTACCTGATCCCACACATCACAGACCTGAAGCCAAGTGACTGTGCACAAATTTTGGGGGATCCTCGTGATTATTTAAATCACACCAGACCATTGATAATGAGACCTTTCCTCAAGCTCCCAATCTTCAAAAAGTTGAGATAATTAGTAACTTCAAAGCTGAAGATTTTCAGATTGAAGGCTACAACTTTCATCTGACTATTAAAATGGGAATGGCTGTCTGAAATGCCTTTGAATGAATTCTGTTTCAAGAATATTGCCAGTCTTTAGGAGGTGGTCTGAATGCCTAGGTGGAAGTCTTTGTTTTTGTTCTAAATGGGAAGAGTTAACTAGGTAAAAACCCATCAGAATCCTATCAGTTACTATGTATCATTAAGAACAGCTTGTTTTTAAAGATTTTATTTATTTATTTGAGAGAGAGAGAATGAGCAGTGGGGTGGAACAGAGGGAGAGGGAGAAGCAGTTTCCTCACTGAGCAAGGAGCCCGATGCGGGGCTCAATCCCAGGGTCCTGGGATCATGACCTAAACTGAAGGCAGATGCCTAACCGACTGAGCCACCCAGGCCTCCCAAAAACAGCTTCTTCAGGGGATAATTGTGTCAGTAAAAAAGGCCAGTTCTTTTAGAAAAAAAAAATCCTTGAGCTTAGTTAACTCATTAAGGATGTGTGAAAATTCTAAGAATATGAGTAAGAGCGGATTAAAAGTTTGCAGGCCTTAGAAAAACATGTACATCATTTCAAGTCTACATCTGTATGAAGAAGGTCAGTGAATTTCAAGTATTACATAAACACTACCACGATATCAGTGTATAAATACTATTGACCATAAATGCACAATGTCATTCCACTCATTTGAAATTATATTTTTATATATATTGTTATAAATATAATAAAGCAGCATTCTATGTTCAAAAGAAATCAACAAAATGCCTTCAACTATAGTATAAGGGAGTGACAAAAGGAAATTACCTATAATTAAGGAGGCTCTATGTCAATATGTAAATCCTTAAACAGAACAAAATTTTAATTAGTCCGATATTTGCAGCTATGTGAAGAATTACATAGTGGCTCCTGATGCAGACAGTTATAGGTGTTTGCTATAAGAGACTCCCATACCACAAATATCTTTTCCATCAGTGACTCAACTTTCCAAAATGATGAACAACTCTGCATGTTCTGAACAAAGCAAAGTACAAGCTTATTGTGATTCACACAATATTTGCCTTCTTGGGAAAGTCAGCATACATTAATAAAATGGACTTCGGCTCCGGACTCAGATAATTACAAAAACAAAACTTTCACCTATTGTCACTGGGTACACTGTTTCCTCACACTTTAACCTCTTCGAAATGAGGGAATTCATCTTACAGTCGCTGGCTTCTTCCAGTCTCTTTTTCCTAGGTGGCAGTCAAATCAGAAAACCTTGTCAGCTGCTCAGTGTCACTTCAATTGAGTTCTCTGCCTTGAGTTTAATTACTATAAAAAATGTCATTTTAAAGGATGATGCTGTGATTCAGCTTTGAAATAAATAGCTATTCACAAGCATGGAAACAGAGCAGTGGGGCATCATTTTGAAATTTTAAAATATTCATCTTTGGAAGAATGACCATCATCCAATATTTGTTTTCCAAAGGAACATCTAATTGCTTCCTCCTTTAAGAAGGAAGAGCACATTCCTTCCTTAAGAAAAGAAGGCACCATAAAGACCTGGTGGCTTACATTTTTTTCTTAATAAAACATGTGCCAGGATTGCCTATCCTATGTCACTCAATGCAACAGATGGCAGGAGAATTTGTAGAACCCTCAGAGGAGGCAGAAGAAATTTCAAAGGAGCATGAGCTGTTGAGACTGATCTGAGTGTGATGCAGAACTGTAGTGAAGGCACTGTGCCATAGTTTCGCTGGCAGCATTTCTTCCTTCTCATAAAATAATGGTACATCTTAAAATCAATAGTATCTTATATCAAATAAAATATGATACACAAATGTCTTGCCAAATAATTTGAAATCCTGTGGAACCTGGAACAATTCTTCATTGTGAGGGACTGTCCTTCAAACTACAAGAGGTCTAGGGATGCCTGAGTGGCTCAATAGATTAAGCATTTGCCTTCAGCTCAGGCCATGATCCCAGGGTCCCAGGATCGAGTTCCACATCCAGCTCCCCCCTCAGCGGGGAGTCTGCTTCTCTCTGCCCCTCCCCCCTGCTCATGCTTGCTCTCTCTCTCTCTGACAAATAATAAATAAAATCTTTTTAAAAAAATTGCAAGAGGTCTAGAATGATTGGTTCCTGACCACTAAATATTATGAATGTGATAACAAAAAATATCCCATGAATTGCAAAACCACCAGGGAGTGAGGTGGGAATTGGGTACTGCTCCTGTTGGAAACTTCCACGCTAAAGCTTTTTCCAGGAACCAGTACATTACATAACAAGTGCTTTTCAAAGGATGATTAATGAATGGCTAAACTTTGGAATTTCTCAGTAGGTTGAATGTTACTGGCTCAGCCATTGACCCTTGGCCAAGGATGAATCATTTGATTATTCCTACTCTGGGCTTTAGTTCACTTACATAAAAATTTCTGCTGTCTATTTCGTAGTGCATTGTTTTAGCAATGAGATCATAGCATTATTCATCTATTTATTCTTCAGACACACATTCAACAAATACTTATTAAACAATTTACCATGAGCCAGACATTGCACTAAGTACTGCGACAAGAGGGTAAAACAATCTAATTAGCTCTAATATCGATTGTTTTACAACACAGGGTATATAAATTCTGCCCTTACTTAGCTTATACTGTCATAGGCAGAAAATGAAACAAACAATAACAATAAAATGAAATAAGTACCCTGAAGGTGGTGAGGGGGGAGAAATAAGATTCATTTGCGTTTTAGTCCTGCTAATTCATTTTGCCAGTGACAGACATGTTCTGATTCAGGATACAGATATCACTGTCCCTTCAGGATCTCTGGAGGCTACCATGAAAATTCTATTTCTATGGGATTCTTTCCACTTCCTGGAGAAAATAATTAGGAGAATGTAATGTGCGTATGGTATTTTTATTTTACGTTGGTAAGACTGAGAGATGCTTTCAATGACAAATATGGAAATGAGAAGTCTCTACATCAAGTTTTCACTCCTCATTTATCTTTTCAAGAGCTCTACAATTTAAGTTTCAAAACGGAACCAGAAGTCCTGAGCGGTATGCCTCTACAGGCTATCCAGCCACACAGGGCCTGCACACTCTTCATGCCAAACATAGAAAGACAATTCACACGTCTCATCCATTCTGTCAAACATAATATGAAGTAGAAGACTGATTCAAACTCCTCATTTCCTCGATGTAATGAGTAATTGATGATATAATCCTTAACTGACATTTTTACTATTAGATACATTTGATGTACTTTTTAAAAAGTACATTACTGAAGTTGTTAAATTGCAAAAAAACTAATTATTTTACAGATTATAATAAATTTTTTAAATGGATTTTCTCTTTTTCCTCTTTCTTACACCAACACATACATCTACCCCAGACAGCATAGTTTGAAAGAAAAAAAAATGAAAGATGACTAGGCATCAGAAATAAAATTAAATTAATAAGTGAAGTAGGTTTGCCTCAAGCCCTCTTGTTATTATTATGGCTGAAAAGGTTACCCTTTAAAGGTCACTGAAATATAATTTTTATGTTTTATATATTCATCATTATAGTAAAATGTTTCTCTTTTTACAAAAAGGGTAGAAAATAACCTAATCAAAACTAAGGTGCTGGGTCTAAAGGTATGATTACTGACCTTCAGTGATCTCAGATTTCTTCTTTCTTTTTTTCTTTCTTTTTTGAGAGAAAGAGAGAGAGGGTGAGAGAGCATGTGCACGGGAGGGAGCAGGGGAGCATGGGAGGGGCAGAGGGAGAGGGAGAAAAACAATCTGGAGCAGACTCCCTGCTGAGTGTGGAGCCCTACATGGAGCTGGATCTCAGGAGCCTGAGAGCATGACCTGAGCCAAAATCAAGAGCGGGAGCTTAACCGACTGAGCCACTCAGGCACCCCTCAGATTTCTTTCTTTTTAAATAAAGGGTCAAATGCACCATTTTAAGCTACTTAATCCTTGAGAAATATGTCTCTGATGTAGTTGAAAATATTCCTCTGCTCTGAAATAACTAAATAATTTAATATCGTGAATAGAATATTCTATGCCCCATCACCAGAATATTTTATACATTTTTGTCTCCCCATATTTCACATTCATTTCTGACCGCTTTTCATGTCAATTTTTTTTTCATGTTGATATTTGAGTATTAATAGAAGACCTTTTCCCCCCTTTTTTTTCTTTTTTTCTCACCCTCCCCCACCACACCAAATCTTTTGTTCCACATTTCTGTGTCTGCTACAGAAACATGGGATGAGAAGTTCACTGCTTGTCAGGGTGTTAACAAGATCATCTAAAATAAACCTAGTGGGTAGCACTTACAGATAAGACACAGCATCATGAATATGGATGTGAAAATAGTCAAGTTTGAAGCCTTAGGAATTCACGAGTGCTACAGTTAAATCTCAAACCTAAAAAAAGAAACTTAGTATTGTGCTGCCTCCATCTTTTAATGAGCTTGAATACTCTCTGATTCTTTATAGTAACATTTCTCATACATTTAAAAATGACAGTTGAAAAATCCCAACACATGATAACTCGACTTATTAGCATAAAACCCACAAATACTAGGTATCTGTATATTCTCAGAATTAAAAACTTGTGACAGGGATCATTTAAAAAATAATTTTTTTCCCTCCTCTTTACCACTTGAGTGGTAAAACATATAACTGGAAATGTGGTTCTAACAGATATCTTCATAATCCCAGTGGAAAGTGAGGACATCCTGTGAGATTCTTTCTACGTGTGCAGTCATAAAGATATTAGACCTCAAAAGTTTCATTTCACAGATAAAGAAACCAAGAGCCAAAGGAGACAATATACTTGCCCAATAGAAAATAGCAAGCTGGTGGCTAAATATTAACAAAAACTGACTTGACTTAATTAACCTCCCATTAGGTCCTTTTTCCACTCTCAAGTGAGCATGTTATTTCAGAACAAACAAAGAATTTTAGCTTGAATACAGTGGGCTAATATTAAGATTCTGTAATCCAGACATGCCAAAGACAACAAGATGAGCTAGAAAGCTAAAAGTTCTTTTCCATCTCCAAAATTCCATAAACTGGCTATCTACCTACATGTATCACCATTTTAAGGGCACAATTCTTTTTTTTTTTTTAAGATTTTATTTATTTATTCGTGAGAGACAGAGAGAGAGAGAGAGGCAGAGAGAGAAGCAGGCTTCCAAGGAGCAGGGAGCCCAATGTGAGACTCGATCCCAGGACTCTGGGATCGTGACCTGAGCCGAAGGCAGACGCTTAACCATCTGAGCCACCCAGGCGCCCAAGGGCACAATTCTTATACATAAGAAAAATGATAGAATGAGTGGTTAAATCATGAATTTCTTTTTTATCCCTTTCTTCTCACAAATCATAACAATCTATATACTTTTTTTAGTTAGAAATGGATTTACTTATTTCAATTTCAAGCTGTTTATTTGTGCCACATTTAGGCATTTAGTCAAGCCCTTGACTTACTGCCTCCTGGAACCGAGCCCACCTGTCTTTTCCCTCCTTTATGATGCTGGACCTGACCTCTGCAAACAACTTTTCTTCTTTGCCAGCTGACTTGATGTCAGTCAATAGCGGATGTTAGAGGGAGAAGGTGAGAATACAGGAGAAAGAGACTTTTTTTCCCTGCAATATCTGCCCCATAACTTTGAGAAACTAAAAATTCTTTTAGGAATGCTATGGAACTCTCTGGTTCTCGGACTGTGACTTTAGTTGAGCTTGTCATTCCATTTATGTAAGGACTCAAGTGGACTCAATAGAATCTATTACACATCATAGTCAATGCTGTTTGTTGTCATTGCTACCATGATTTCAGTCTTCTAACTGGATGCTGACATCTTTAAGTCAATGTTTTAGTAAACATTTCTGTAATTCATGTTCTGTTTAAGTCAGAATCTGGTCAGTAGACTGAGATCACACCAGTAATTTGAACTGGAAAATTTTAATATTAAACAATTAAATAAAATTAAATGTAAAATTTAATATGTACATTGCAGAATTACAAAAACAATTGAATTTGAAGCCTTGTCAAGTTTCTCATGTAAAATTTAGTGCACTGTTTGGTAAGGAATGGGACCTTGAAACTGAATGGGCATATCTGGCTCAACTTAGACAAAACTGAGAATCTTTAAACCTGAGTCATCAACCTTTCTTAACAGGAGAATGAGCTTGCTATTCCTTGTAAGGAGAATTGTAAGAATTCCTTTGCTTGTAAACTCTGTAATAACCTCACCTGAGACAGATGCCTTAATAGGTGATGCCCATTCTGCTCAAAATGTGCTCCCAAACCATCTGTGACTAGAGCCATAACTAGGGTCAAATCTGAACTTGCTCCAAGGAGTCAAATATAAGTATGACCAAAGAAGAAGTAGTTACATACCAAAGAATTATAATATTTTGCTGATGTACATTGTAGAATCCTGGGGAATACGTATGTGAATAGATTTTAAGGTTGTACACCAAGAAGGAGAGATTATAATACTCTATCAGGCTGAATTCTTTGATATCGGTGCACTTACTAGAGATATTTGGTTTATCTCTAGTAAGTACAGTCAGAATGTGTTCTAACAGTTTAATTGGTTAACTGAAACTTAGACTCAGTGGTGGCCTATCTTTAATGAAGTTGATATTCCAGTGTTTCCAGGCATAATATAGAGAAAGGAATACATAGACAGGTATGTTGGAATGAGTTTATCTTGTATAACCTACATACACACATACCAACCATGTCCTGTGAGAAGGCCAAAAGACATTCATTCCTTCTACTAAAGTATTGAGAAATATATTGGTGAGAATATCCTTGAAAATATCTGTGTTTGCTCACATTTCCAAGCCAATAATGACCTTTGGGATACTGCCATTTAGATGGGTTCCCTCACTACCCTGGAGACTCCAAAGTAGCAAAGACCAAATGTTAGCATTTTACAGCCAAAAACAAAGTGATATTTTAAATATTTTTAAATAAAAAGGACTCAGGCACCTAGTGGCATTCAGAATATATTGACCCATAGAGATGTTTGGTGATGGCTAGTGGATCAGAGTGTCCCTGGGGATGAAATATACTGGCAGCCTCTAGAATATTGCTTGGATCTGATAAACAGATCTGATTTTCATAGCCAAAAGCCTACCACAGTTGTCATTGCCTCTCATCCAGTTTCAATATAGCAAGGGACATGAATAAGGGGTGAAAATCTGGGAACAATAATGCCATATACCCCCAAGAACTTTAGCTGTTTTTAAGTTCTTATAATTAGCAGAGCTTAAAACCTGGGAATTTAAAAATTAGCAGACTTGCTCTGGGAGAGCAGGGAGGGGAAGAGGAAACTAAGTCTTCCCCCATAAAGACACAGCACAACAAACAGCCCCATGGATATATAATACAGAAGAAACAGTTTGAAAAACACATGTGGTATACGCATTTGTTCACTAATCTCAGAGGGACAGGGATCCTTGGGAGACTTCTCTAGTAACAAAGCCTATCCCCTAGGTCAGTTACTTTTACCTGCAGGAACCAGTAGGTGCCAGCACTCACCACCTAACTTGCTAATAGTGCATCTCACCCCCATGTTCTCATGAGGACATGCACCGTTCAGCCAGCCCTGAACACCAGGTTTCCTCCCACAGTGGACCCGTGTAAACTTTGCTCACACCATAAGCCTTGTCCTCATGTACCATGCCAGCCTCTGTGCCTTGCAGCTGCAGGTCCCCTCTTGTAGCAGACCAGCATGGACCTTGTGAGCACCATGCTCCTCACCCCCACCTTCTCCTTCAGATATAACCCTGGCCAGAACCATCAAAAGTGGTGCCACAAGCCTGGCAGTGTGCAAGCAGCCCAAACAGGGGCCAGCACCACTCCAAAGTGACTCCTGCCCCCAGGGAGAGGGAAAGATAACCACACACACCAGTCTGACTATGGCTGCAGCAGTGGGCTAGGGGAAGATATCTGGTGTGACTGCAGGCCCCGCCCCCACAAAAGCTTCTCAGGGAAACACAGGGAAAGCACACTGCAGTTCATTGCTACTGCATCTCAGGCATACACCTACTCTCATTCAACTTAAGACCAAGACTGCCCCATGCTGGCCCTCTAACAATACAGGGATCAAACCATGCCCACATTAGGCAAAGAGAGCCATTGCAGATGTTAGACTGAAGGTAAACACAGCTCAGCCACAACCGGAGGGTGCAAAAAACACACAGATGATATCCCTAAAGTGCCAGGTTATGGTGAACAGGGGACACTGCACTTCAGGACACTACAGGACCTCTTTCTCTTAAGGCCACTACTCTCAAGAGCAAGAGACATAGCTGACTTTCCTAACACAGAGAGAGTTAGAAACCATGAGGAGACAGAGGAATATGTCTCAAATGAAAGAACAGAACAAAATCACATAATAGGCCTAAATGAAATGGAGACAAGTAATATTCCTGTTAGAGAATTTAAAGTAATGGTCATAAAGATACTCAATGAACTTGAGAAAAGAGTGGAGGACCTCAGTGAGATCCTGAACAAAGAGAAAGAAAACATAAAAAAGAACTAATCAGAGATGAGAGCTCAATAACTGAATTTAAAAATACACTAGAGGAAACAAATAGTAGACCAGAGGAAGCAGAAGAATGGATCAGTAATCTGGAGGGCAGAGTAATGGGAAATAATCAAGCTGAACAGGAGGAAGAAAAATAATAGTAAAAAATGAAAATAGACATAATGAAGTCAGTGAAACCGTCAAGCATAATAACATTAGCATTATATGGATCCCAAAAGGAGAAGAGAGAAAAGGAGGCAGAAAATTTATTTGAAGAAATAATAACTAAAAAGTTCCCAAATCTGGAGAAGAAAACAGATCCAGATCCAGAAGGCACAGAAAACCCCCAACAAAATTAACTCAAGGAGGTCCACGCCAAGACACACAGTAATTAAAATGACAAAAAGTAGTAATAAGTAGAGAATTTTAAGAGTGGCAAAAGAAAAGAAAACAGTTACACACAAGGGAAACCCTATAAGGCTATCAGCTGATTTTTTGGCAGAAATTTTTCAGGCCAGAAGAAAGTGGCATGAAATATTCAAAGTGCTGAAAGAGAAAAAACCTGCAGCCAAGAATACTCTATCCAACAAGGCTATCATTCAGAACACAAGGAGAGATAAAGAGTTTCCCACACAAACATAAGTTAAAGGAATTCATATAACAATTGTAAATATTTATGTACCCAACATGGGAGTACCCAAATACATAAAGGAGCTAATAACAAACATAAAGGAAGTAATCAATAGTAATACAATAATAATAGTAGGGAACTTCAACATGCCATTTACATCAATGGAGAGATCAAACTGAAAATCAACAAAATACTAATTCAAAGGAATACATGTCCCCCCATTTTTATAACAGCATTATCTACAATAGCCAAATTATGGAAACATCTCAAGTAGCCATCGACTGACGAATGGATAAGGAAGACGTTGTATGTACATAAAAGGGATTATTACTCAGTCATAAAAAATGAAATCTTGCTATTTGCACAACATGGGTGGAGCTAGAGAGTATTATGCTAAGTGAAATAAGTCAGAGAAAGACAAATACTATATTGTTTCACTTGTGGAATTTAAGAAACAAAACAAATGAGCAAAGGAGAAAACTAAGAGAGAGGCAAACCAAGAAAAATTCTTAACTATACAGAACAAACTGATGGCACCACGGTAGAGGTGGATGAGAAAACGGGCTAAATAGGTGATGGGGGTTAAGGAGTGCACTTGTGATGAGCAATGAGTGTTGTAAAGAAGTGATGAATTACTATATTGTACACCTGAAACTAATATTACACTGTATGTTAACTAACTGGAATTTGAATAAAAACTTTTAAAAAACCAACAAGGAATGACATATTGAACCAGATGGACCTAACAGATATATTCAGAACATTCCTTCCTAAAACAGCAGAATACACATTCTTTTCCAGTGCACATGGAACATTCTCTAGAATAGATCACACATTAGGCCACAAAACAAGTCTCAACAAATTCAAAAAGATCAAAGTCATGCATGCCATGCATCTCTTCCTACTACAATGCTATGAAACTAGAAATCAACCACAAGAAAAAAATCTGGAAAGAACATAAATACATGGAGGTTAAATAACATGATACTAAACAATGAATGGGTCAACCAAAAAAATCAAAGAGGAAATCTAAAAATACATAGAGACAAGTGAAAATGAAAACACAACAGTCCAAAATCTTTGGGATGCAGCAAAAGCTGCTCTAAGAGGGAAATTTACTGCAATACAGGCCTACTTCAAGAGGCAAGAAAAATCTCAAATAAAGAATCTAACCTAACACCAAAAGGAGCTAGAAAAAGAAGAACAAACAAAACTCAAAACAGGTAGAAAGAAGGAAATAATAAATTAGAGAAGAAATAAACAAAATACAGAAACTGGAAAAAGAAGAAAAATAGAACAGATCAAGGAAACCAGGAGCTGGTTCTGTGAAAAGATAAACAATATTGAAAAACCATCAGCCAGACTCTTAAAAAAAAAAAAAAAAGACACAGAGGAAGGACTCAAATAAACAAAATCAGAAATGAAAGAGGAGAAATAACAGCTAACACCACAGAAATACAAGGATTGTAAGAGAATATTATGAAAAATTATATTCCAACAAATTGGACAACCTAGAAGAAATGCATAAATTCCTAGAAACATATAACCTCCCAAAACTGAAGCAGGAAGAAATAGAAAATTTGAACATACCAATATCCAGCTATGAAATTGAATCAGTTATCAAAAAACTCCCAACAGACAAAAGTCCAAGACAGATGGCTTCACAGGTGAATTCTACCAAACATTTAAAGAAGAATTAATACTTACTCTTTTCAAACTACTTCACAAAATAGAATTCATTCTATGAGGCCAGGATTACTCTTATACCAAAACCAGATGAAGACACTACAAAAAAAGGGAACTACAGGCCAATATCTCTGATAAATAGATGGAAAAATCCTCAACAAGGTATTAGCAAACTGAATCGAGCAATACATTTGTTTTTAAAATCATTCACCACGCTCAAGTGGGATTTACTCCTGGGATACAAGGATACAAATTGACACAAATCAATCAACAAGACAAATCACATCAAAAGAGAAAGGATAAAAGCATATGATCATTTCAATAAGTACAGAAAAAGCATTTGACCAAGTACAACATCCAACCAAGTTTAGTGGGAACATACCACAAGAAAATAAAGGCCATCTATGAAAAACCCACAGCTAACCATAAGCTATAATGAAGTAGCAGAAAGAGAAATTAAGAAAACAATCCCATTTACAGTTGCACCAAAAATAATAAAATACCTAGGAATAAATTTAACTAAGGAGGTAAAAGACCTATACTCTGAAAACTTTAAAACCACTGATGAAAGAAATCGAAATGACACAAACATATTCCTTGCTCATGGACTGGAAGAACAAATATTGTTAAAATGTCCATGGTGCCCAAAGCAAGCTACAGATTCAATGCAATCCCTATCAAAACGCCAACAGCATTTTTCACAGACTAGAACAAATAATCCTAAAATTTGCATGGAACCACAAAAGACCCTGAGTAGCCAAAGCAATCTTGAAAAAGAACAAAACTGGAGGTGTCACAATCCCAGATTTCAAGGTCTACTACAAAACTGTGGTAATCAAAACAGTATGGTACTGGCACAAAACAGACACATAGATCAAAAGGACAGAATTGAGAGCCCAGAAATAAATGCGCGATTACATGGTTAATTAATCTTCAACAAAGGAGGCAAGAATGTGCAATGGGAAAAAGTCTCTTCAACAAATGGCGTCAGGAAAACTGGACAGCTACATAGAAAAGAATAAAGCTGGACCCCTTTCTTACACCATACACAAATATAAATTCAAATTAGATTAAAAACCTAAATGTGAGACCTGAAACCTAAAAATCATAGAAAGCACAGGAAATAATTTCTCTGACATCAGCCATAGTAACATTTTTCTAGATACGTCTCCTGAGGCAAGGGAAACAAAAGCAAAAATAACCTATTGGGACTGCATCAAAATAAAAAGCTTTTGCACAGCAAAGGAAACAATCAACAGTACTAAAAGACAAACCTACTGAACAGAAGAAGATATTTGCCAGTGACATATCCAATAAAGGGTTAGTATCCCAAATATATAAAGAATTTAGACAACTCAACACACACACAAAAGTAAAACCCAAATAATTCAATTAAAAATAGGCAGAAGACATGAATAGACATTTCTCCAAAGAAGACATACAGATGGCCAACAGGCATATGAAAAGATACTCAACATCACTGATCATCAGGGAATTGTAAATCACAACCATAATGAGATATCACCTCACACCTCTCAGAATGATTAAAATCAAAAACACAAGAAACAACAAGTGTTAGTAAGGATGTGGAGAGAAAGGAACACTTCTGCACTGTTGGTGGGAAAGCAAACTGGTACAGCCACTGTGGAAGACAGTATGAAGGTTCCTCAAAAATTAAATAGAATTACTATATGACCCAGTAATTCCACTACTGGGTATTTACCCAAAGAATACGAAAACACTAATTCAAATAGGACATTCACCCCAGTGTTTACTGCAGCCTTATTTACAATAGCAAAATTATGAAAACAGCCCAAGTGTCCATCAGCTAATGAATGGATACTGACTATTATTCAACCATAAAAAAGAAAGAAATCTTGGGGTACCTGGGTGGCTCAGTCAGTTAAGCATCTGACTCTTGATTTTAGCTCAGGTCACGATCTCAGGGTCATGGGACTGAGCCCCATGCCAGGCTTGTGCTGGACATGGAGCCTACTTAAGATTCTCTCTCCCTCTCCCTTTCGCCCTCCCCCACCCCTGCCTCTCTCTCTCTATCTCAAAAAAGAATGAAATCTTGCCATTTGCAATGACATGAACGTTGCTAGAGATTATAATGCCAAGTGAAATAAGTCAGTTAAAGACAAATGCCATATAATTTAACTCATTCACACAATTTAAGACACACCAACAGGAAAAAAAAAAGGGACAAACCAAAAAATAGACTCTTAACTATATAGAGAACAAACCGATGGTAACCAGAGGAGAGGTGGGAGGGGGCAGTGAATGAAATAGATGATGGGGATTAAGAATACACTTATGGTGATGAGCACTGAGTAATGTATAAAATTACTGAATCATTATATTGTACACCTGCAACTAATACAACACTGTATGTTAACTGTACTGGAATTAAAATTTTAAAAGGAAATAAGTAAATAAACATATAGAAATGATGGAGAAAAATAATTAATAATCAGTCATAATAAAT
The DNA here is from genome assembly GCF_003265705.2 of Callorhinus ursinus. Taxonomy (NCBI): domain Eukaryota; kingdom Metazoa; phylum Chordata; class Mammalia; order Carnivora; family Otariidae; genus Callorhinus; species Callorhinus ursinus. The sequence goes on from NW_027397068.1 coordinate 17,587,281, forward strand.
TTAAAGAGAAAAATAAGACCAATTCTATATTTATGCTTGGAATGTACAGCTATAACCTTTTAGAATAAAAGTTGTTTACAAATGGAATAGGTAATTTAATTCATTAAGAAACATTATACTTAGAAATGGAGAAAATCTTTTATTTTTATGTTATACCAGTAACTGCCATTTATGAAATGATAAATTGGTGAGAAACACATAACCCCATTATTTATTTGGGAAAAAAAGACAAGTACACATTAGTTTTCAAAATGAAAGTTAGCTATATTGTATTAAAAGTTTCAGGTAAACAGTATTAAATCAACCTTTTTGCTTGTCTGCTTCCTCTTTGATCATACTCTGGTGGTATTATGAATCTACTAAAATTTGGCTTCATTTTTCCCGGAACTTCAAAAATATAGAAAGAATACATGTAAGCTTTTCTTCTACACTCATCATGGCAACTGCATTATCAAATTCCCCACAATAATTTGGTGTCTTTGCAGAAACTTATATTAACCTTTAAGCAACTTAAAGGCTTTCTATGTAAGTTCCAAATCTTACTTATGGAAATGCTTTACAATCACCCATGATTCAATATTGTATCTTATTTTACATTCAATTTAAAATTAATAAATTCAATTAATATTTTTAATTTCCTTTGAGAAGGAAAAAAAAACATCTGGGTAGTTGATTTTGTAGGCCAACAGTACACTGATAGTCCCTAGTGAATGCAAAGTGTACTTCCCCATCTTTTTTTTTTTTTTTAAGTAGGCTCCACACCCAGTGTGGAGCCCAACATGGGGCTTAAACTCACAACCATGAGACTGAGATCTGAGCTGAGATCAAGAGTCGGTTGCTTAACTGACTGAGCCACCCAGGTGCCACCCCCCCCACCACCTTATAGTCTCAAGAAATAGTAGTTGTTTTGAGGGCAAACTACCATACTCAGAAAAGGCAAATATATATATTATAGATAGACCATGGATACCAGCATATATTTTGAGTGGCATTCAAGTTCTAATAAGACAGCCTAACTGAGAGATTTTCTAAGACTTCAAGTATAGACCTCTGGTTTCTTTCTTTCTTTCTTTCTTTTTTTAAAGATTTTCTTTATTTATTTGACAGAGAGAGACACAGCGAGAGAGGGAACACAAGCAGGGGGAGTGGGAGAGGGAGAAGCAGGCTTCCCACCGAGCAGGGAGCCCGATGCGGGGCTCGATCCCAGGACCCTATGACCTGAGCCGAAGGCAGACGCTTAACGACTAAGCCACCCAGGCGCCCCCTCTGGTTTCTTTCTGATAGAGTTGGACATTCTCCCCAGGCTCTGACACTCTTACTTCCAACAGCCAATCAATGCTGCTGTGACATTATTGAGTTTATCCTTATCTACTATTACCTACCACCACCACCTCCAGGTGCTTCCAGTCACTTCCAAGACTCACACCTCTACCCCACTCCAGCTCAGAGATCAGTGAGGCAGCAGTGACACAAGAGAGACACAGTGGGGACCCCCACTCCCTGCTTCCTCCTTCTCTCCCCTTCTCCTGCTGACAGGAAAAGACTTCTATTTCCATGATCAGCTTAAATATATTTAGTTTATAGTTTCATTCAGATTCTTCAATAATTTCAAGTCTCTGCCTGTGGTTCATTTCCTTGTGTTATGTGCTATTTTATCTTGAGCTCATTTTTCATGGAACTAAAACATTTTGTGGGTTATTTTCATACATGTAAAGTGTAAAGCATGTGGAATATGCAATATAAAGATGACTCTGAAGACCTGAACCTTGATGACTAGGGGAAAGACAAGAACCTGGGTGTATGTGGACAAAAGTACATCTAAATTTAAAGACAAACTGGGTGCCTGGGTGGCTCAGTCGGTTAAGCATCTGCCTTCAGTTCAGGTCATGATCTCGGGGTTCTGGGATCGAGCCCCACATCGGGCTCCCTGCTCAGCGGGGAGGCTGCTTCTCCTTCTCCCTCTGCTCCTCCTCCCTCCCCTTGCTCCTGCTCTCTCTCTCTATCTCAAATAAATAAATAAAATCTTTTAAAAAAATAAATAAAAATAAAGACAAAGCAAAGATGGCTGAGTAATACAAAGTACTTCTATGGAGAAATGAAATTTCAAAAGATGATGGAGAGCAACTGATATAAAACTTAAAGTCCCTATTTACAAGTTAACAAATAGAAGTAATTTGAAAGCAATTAAGGACAGAAAGTGTATGGCCTGAGCATCATTGCTTGGTGAAAATTATTTTGGCAGCTGTGCCCAAAGCCAAACACGAGTGAGGAGGAGGAGATGAAGGAAGTCCAGCGCTAAGATCAGTGAAGTAGTCTAAAGGAATCATGATGAGAGCCTAGACAATTGGATAATCTGTAGAGAGAAGAGTCAGGGCACAGAGTAGTTTTTCACTGAGTATTTGCTGGGTTATAAATGTCAGGCTTTCCACTCAGTGCTACGAATAAGAATTTTGGGCCAGAACAACAAAATAACGATGTCTCTGCACTTAACAAAGCTTAAATGATAAGGAGCCTGAAAGAAGACTTCCCTGAGAAACTCAGTTTCTCTGAAGGATAAGTTGGAGTCAACCAAGAGCGGATTCGAGGTAGTGAAACCATTTGCAAAAAAAAAAAAAAAAAAAAACCCACTAATTTTCATCAGATGAAGTCTAAAGTTTTGGCCACATTTCTATCATTGGTGTCTCACTGCTCACCTTAGGACCTCATCATTCACTCCTTAGCAAATATTTATTGAATAGCTTACTCTGTACCTATCATGGTCCCAGATGCTTGGGATGCAATGAAAAAAACCTTAAAGGAAGGCAGAGGAGAGAGAAAAGTAAACTGCCAATTTCAACACACCTGACAAGTGCCCTGTAGTTTCAGGAAAGAAACATTGACAGCAGTAACAGCGTGTCCAACTACAAAATAATAACTATTATCACCAAGTTCTTGAGAATCATCTTCACCGTAGATTTTTTTTCAGTTGCATTAAACACATTGTCTAAGAAAATGCGGTCAGTCGTAGGGATGCAAAAGATAATAAGAACTCTGCATGCTCCTCCTTTGCCACCCTCGGGGCCTGGGCATGATCATTCACGGGCAGAAAGAGGCCTACGTGAGACTAGAAGTGTCAGCGTTGTGTCTCCTGCTGCCTTCATCTCAAATACAGGATAAAATCACATCATAAGAAACCTTTCATAAACAGCAGGAGAAAAAGGGAGAGGAGACTCAAAACGAATGTACAGCCCATGCAACTCAAGGCATGAAACTGAAGGTGCTTATCCTCGGGGAGAAGCAGTTCTTTTGAAAGCAATACCCGTCATGGGTGATAATAGTTATTATTTTGGACCGACTGAAGAACCACAGACCTTGTGAACGATCGGAGGTAGGAGGTGGGAGACTATTTCCTGAATCCACCCTCCTGAGCCTCCACAGAGCGCAGAGTGGGAATTTTTGTATATTTATGACGATTATTTGGGTATCTTCCATCACCAAAATTGGATATGTAATGTCTCACATTCCACTTATTTAGCAATAACACATTTAAGGTGCCAACTTCAGACTTCTCAGGAAACTGGAGTGCTCGTGGAATTCTGCCAAAAGCCTAAGAAGGTTCTAAAGGACTTGGCTGAGGAGAGGGAACACCAGAGAATAATTCGATCCAGCATGAAAGGTCACACAAGTCAAGGTCTGTTGCCAAAATGCTGCCAGGGAGGATTAATTAATATCAATTGAGCAACCAAGAGTGGCTGGCGTTTTACCAAGACTGCCTTTCTTAGCCTTCTCTCACTAAAAATGGCTGTAGAGTTCCAAGCTGGCCAGGCCAACAGATGCTCACCTCTCTGGCCATAGCGAAATGGAAAGAGGGGCTTATGTGACTGTGAGGGTAAGCTCCTTTCTACCTTCAGCTACACAAAGATGGGTTTTGTAGTCATTTGTCTAGGAGTGTTTTCTTTTCCCATTCAGAGAAATACACAAAACAGCTAATGTTTTATTGAGTTCTAAATATATGCCAGACCCTGAGTTGGTCACATGTTTTATGTTTAATCGTGTAGTGTCCACAATAACCCTGCAAAGTATTATTATCCTCATTTTCCAGAGGAGGGAATTGATGCTTTAATATTAGCCAAAGACACACAACACACAAATTCTCAAAGCTTTGAAGCCAATGCTGCCTCCCCACACTGCACGTGTTTTGCTGGATCTAAGCAATTCGTTCCTTGCTTCGAGAAACCCTTCAGAAGAACCACAATATTGCCTATGACTAGAGGCCACACTGATCCTATTGACTAGCTTGGGCTAAGCCATGTAAAATCTTAAGAATCATTAATGAGTGCTGAATATTGGTTAAACCCTGATCGGTTTACCTAGAACCAGCTGATTCATTGCCAGTAGCATTAAGCCTAGAGCATAAAATAGAGCATAAATCCACATGTTGGAATTACACTATGGGGTTCACTGGAAAATAGCCTTGTGCAACACTTTTCATGTGCAATGGAACCACTTGAAGCATCTCCCTTTTCTAGCTCTCTTGCTCTCACATGGACCTATTTAATGTAATATATCTTATAGGATATGAAGGATTTTTAGTTTTTTTTTTTTTCTTTCCACTTCTGCAAGACACAATTTCAAAGCCCAAGGTTCTGATTACAAACTTTGGAGGGTGTAACAGATATTCTGTGAGTTGTGTTCAATTTCTTGCATATACATTTTTTAAGTGACAAAATACTATAACATTTTTTGAAGAAGCATGAAGAATGCCCAAATAGGAAGGAAAGGCTAAAATGTTGGTTATGATGAGACTATGAATATGTCATAACAATTAGCATAAATCTATACTATCAGATCCTAACTTATGGTTACTTATCCTGTGTCAATCTATCCGAAGGATTGTGTTCTATTTGTTTGAATTTTGTTGTCATTTAACATTTTTTCTGCTTTCCTCAAGCACATAGACCAGTGCTTTGGATCATAGAGATATTGAGCATTCAATAAAACAAACACGTATTGAACTCCTACTTTTACTTTTACTTTTGCAAACAATCTCTAGTGTATTCATGTCCTGCCCATCAAACCTGATTGTTTGCTTCACTCTTCGTTACTGGATATAACTTTCAGGTCAGCTTATCATTTTCCAGGATTTGAATTTCCTTCATTACATCAAACCAGAGGACTCTCAATCTAATCATGATCTTGAGTGCAATGACAGCATCGGGCATTAACTCAGGATGCAGATTCAAAATACAATGCCTACTTTAGAGATGTTATGTTGCACCTGGTCATGGCTCTAGTCATGGCTCTAGCTCAGTAGTTTGCCTTATTTAGATTAAGGACACTTATTAGAAAGTTATAGCTGCACAGGACTCTAAGAGAGATGAGGACCTGATTGATGGGGGAAGAAACCTAGAAAAGGGATTGGCAGAGGGGATGAAACAGCTCCACTTCCAGAATGGCAAGCACACAGAGGTATCCTGGGTATATGCACCTAAATAATGCCATTATGTGTATAGAGGATTTGAATGCTTATTCTGTGATATGCACTGTGTTGGGCACATTGCTTATTTTATGTAACTTAATTCATACAAAACTCCTGTGAGTTTCCCAGCTGAAATCCAGTAGAGTAGGTTTAGGGAGGATAACTGTCATGAACTCACATGGCTTGAGAATCAAGACTCAAACCCTGATCTGTTCAGGTCCAAGCCTCAAGTTCTTGCCATACTGTTTATGGCATCTGGTATGCACTTGGGGAAAGTCTGCACAGCCTCTTTCCTATTTTTCAAATTTAGTCCATTTATAATTTATGTTCAATCAGTACTTTGTTTTATATTATCAGTTTTTTCCCTCCAATCCTTAAACAATCTCATTCACTCTCTCGGTTTCACCAAACACCTTAGCCAAAGAACTTGCCTATCTTTATCATCCTCATTCCCCTCACAGTCTCCAGAAGTTCATTTCTAACTGCTTGACCTATTCTTTCCCCTGAATATTCCATTGGAATCTCAAATACAACATGTCCTAACATGTATTCACAGAAGGCTTAGAAGTGTAATGGACATTAGAGTTTACCTAAAATAAAAACACCAAGTGTGTATATAGGATTTTGCCCTAAGTGCTTCATGTATTAACCCATTTAATTCTGCAAACATATATAATGTGGATATTATTATCTCCATTTACAGATGAGGAAACTGAGGCACACAGAAGTTAGGTAAATGGGCCAAACCACATGGCCAGTAACTGGGGTGGTAGCATGAGGTTTCCTGGTATTTGAACGTGGGCATTCCAGTTCCAGAGAGTGGGTTCCTCACCACTATGCTCCGCTGCCTCTCTCACTTGGTAGGAAGGACACTGCAACCCACAGAGGTTATGTGGTCTGTCCAAGGCCACATAGACAAAGCGGCAGAATTAAGATCTTCATATTCCTGAGCCATTGTATTTCTACTATATTCCGCTGCCTTCCTTTATCTGCCCCTACTATAACCCATGTCTTCTCTGGAATTCTCTTCTCTGAATTCTGTTAGCAACTTCACTGTACTCACAGTTACCCTGCCTGGGCCCCCCAGTCATCTTTTTTCCAGTCCTCTTTTATCCAGCCAGTTGCCCAGGCCCATAGATTTAACTTAACCCATCTCTCTCACCTACTCCTAACCCTCCTTTCTTCACTGTTCCTGCCCCTCCTCACACTCTCATCTAATTTTAGACTCCCACTTCCTTTCTCTGCTCTTTTAAATGATACTTTCAGATGAGTACATCCTTACTTCTAAGCAACATGTGTATACTGCTACTGCTTGAGCTTTTCATGTTAGGCATTGGCCACTGATTTCTCTCAACAGAAGATGATTTTGCTCTCTTTCTCCCCAGCTCCTACTCCCACTGCAATCTTCATCACTCAAATATGAATATATTGTGATTTTGGTTGGGTCAGTGTTTTGTTACGACCGAGTAAACACTTTTATTGACTCATGCAGCATAATGTGTCTTTCCCTTCCTTAATGACAGTTTGTTTGCTCTGGAGTGTCATTTGCTGAGTTTTCAATTATGAATTCAACCATGAATCCTCCCCTATGGTGTCAGCATCTTCTCAATATGCTCAGACAGCTCAGGTGTGTTTTCAGTTTCATCGTAGTCACATACCTCTCACTGAACTTCAGACGCACCCTACCCCTGCCCGAACCCAGGCCAACCCCTGTCCACCATCACCCTGATGACTGTCTTCCAACACTTGGATTGGAGCTGTTTCCTGGACCCTGTGTCTTCCTTTTTCTAGCTATAACTTCTCATCTTGCCGATGTAGCACCCTGAGAAATGGTGCAGAGAAGGTACATTTTTTAAGACTTGTAAAATTCTACCCTCACATTTTCCTGAGAGTATGTATGGGCATAGAATTCTAGGTTAGAAAAGTTACGTCCTTCAATGGTGAGATTTACACATACTTTATGTATGTATAAATATTGTATGCATAAATCTCACGTAATGAATGTATAAATCTCACTATTAAAGAACATTAAGTCTCCACATGGAAAAGGCTCTCTGAGTAGAGTGCTCAGCAAAATGGATGAAGATACACCCCCCCCGAAGCACATCATTATGAAATTTCAGGACACTGGAGACAAAGGAAAGATCCAACAAGCTTCCAGAGACATAGAAAAATAAATAGTAGTAGTAGGGGAAGGGGAGTCATACAAAGGATCAAAAAATAAAAATGTCACAGATAATAGCCACAGCGGAGACTAGAAGACACTGTTTTCTATATATATACACATATATATGCACATTATGTATTTATTATATATAATATATATGTATTACATAGATAATATATACTATATAAGATATATAAATAATTGATATCATATATTTAATTGAAATAGATATATAATATATATAATTGAAAAATATTCCTCTTCACTTTCTGTTTGTTCTTTCTAAATTTCCTAATATTTGGATGTTGAACTGCCTGAAACATTCCCCTTTCCTCTGCATTCTAGGAGGTTTTCTTAACTTTTGATTACCATGCTTAGAGGTTTTGGATTTTTTTTTCATTTCTGGTATCTCATATTTTTAATTTTTAATAGTTCTTCTTTGTTTTCTGTCCCATTTCATAGCACCTGATCCTGTTTCATGGATGTAATCTCTTCTTTTGTCTCTTGGAGGATATTAATGATTGATTTCTTTGATGTCTTCTTTTCCCTCATGGTCAGATTCTCTAAGTTTCTGTTTTGGTCTCCATCTTCCATGTCATAGGTTACATTTTGGAATGGCTCACTAATGGGCTGTTGGGAAGCCTCGAATGAATGTGTGGAGCTGTCAATGAGGAGCTTGACTATAGGGTAATCTCAAAGAGTCAGATTGGATTTGGCTTGCCCTCAAACCTATTTAATATTCCCCATTCCTAAGACCCTCTATTTTATAATCCCCAGAGAATACATCTCTGGTCTCCTGCCTAGTTAAAAGAGGGGATTGTCTTGGCTTTATGCAATAGAATAAAGAAGAGAGGGGATGAAGGAAACCAGAATATGTCACCCCAAAATATGCCCCTTTGACATAAAAATTATTTTGAGCTGAAGGCAATTAAGAAGCAGAAAACCCAGGGAAAGCTCCCCTTTTTCTACCTGGGGGCAGGATATAAATTCTCCTTTTACCACAGAAAGACACTTATCGGCCCAGAGACGGCACTAGAGGAATCTGCAAACAAACTTGATTCCATGAGTTTCCTCCCATACCTTCCCAGTTTGCTGCCCTTGGAAATCTAAAACTGCCTTTTTTTGTTATGTCATTTCTTTACAAATGTATTGTTCTTTGTTGAAGATGCTATATTGGCTGGAATTCTAAGCCACCATTTTGAATTATTTACTTTTGGTTTAGGTTTCTCTCACATGATATGTATAGCCCACGTTAATAAACTGTTGTTTTCTCTCGTTAATCTCTCTTTTTGGTAAAGAGTCCCAGCTGAAAACCTAAGATGCATAGAAGTAAAATTTTGCCTCCCCTGTAGGACCATCCTCTACTTAAATAAACTTTCAGTTAATTCTTTGGTTTATAGCCCCAAATTCACCCACACTCCCAGAGCAACTGGTGCCACCAACTCCTTAGCCATTGAGAATTCTGGACTATAACTTGGGTTACTTTTCAGCTCTTCATATTTCTCAGGTCTGCTAATTAAGTTTTTGTTCATCCATCAACTTTGCCATCTCCCAAATTTTTGCTGTTGGCTCCTTTTCACTCTCTGTCATTTTAGGTTTAAAAAGTAAAATCTCTTTACTGTCATTTTAGCATGGGTTGAGAGAGGGGCAGAAGTTCAATTCAAATATTTGACTTGCATGTTTACATAGATACTGGCCATCACTTCCTCTTAGCTAGTAAGCTACTAGTCTTCTAACTCCCTGGTCATGTCAATCCTCTGTTTAGAAACAATCCAAGCTTTTCTGGTGAGGAAAGCAACTATTTTCCATTGACTACAGCAGATGTTCTCGAACTGTTTACCGTCCCCACCACTATTCACATGAATAATTTTTTCATCAGGATTATCACTCAGTATGATTCAATGCTTACAAGACCCAAGGTTATGATACTTCATACAGGGCCTTAGCCTACCATTATGATTTATTACATATGATTCCCAGTATTCTTTGCTTCAGCCAAAACTGGTTACATTTTTTGTTCCCTTAATCTGCCATATATTTTCTTCTCCCTGAGACTTTGCTTATGCCTTTTCTGACAAGTGGAATGCCCATTTCTAGAATACAAATTCTTCTGAGCCCCCAAACCCAGGTCAAACGTACCTCTTCAATGCAGCATCCCTCATGCCTTAGCGCATAATGCTTTATACTTCACACACAGCACTTGTACATCTCATTTGATTTTTTTCTAAAGATATTATTTGTATAATTATTTTCATTTCTTTATATAGGCTCCTTGGCAGTGAGAATTGGGTCTTATTCTTACATCTTAGCCAACATATGAAACTCATGGGCTCATGTAAGTGAATTAAACCTATCAAACCATAATGTATAAGAACACATAATAATTTCTAAAATCTAAAAATATTTTCCCTCTTATATTTCACTTATGTATTTATTTGAAAAGCCAAAAAGATTTAAGACAAATTTAAAAAAAAAAAAAAGAAACTCCACTTACTTCATCTCTGCTCATTTAACTGATCCATAGCAATTGTATAATTCCAAGGAATGGTCTGAAATTTTGGTTGCAAATTGTATATGAATGAGGAAAAAGAATCATTATCCCAAGGTGTAATTTTTCCCATAAAATATATTGATCAAAATTTCTGTGCAGCTTACTGTTGAGAATTTGCACATGACTCACTAAAGCAATTCCCTCAGATATGAGAACATTGCTGGCTCGAGGGGTTTATGGGTATTATTATAGTAACTTCAGAAAGATAACGAAGTGATCTTTCCTGAGCCATTTCTAAAACCTACTTCAGTATTTAAAATATTTTGTGCCGGGGTGCCTGAGTGGCTCAGTCGGTTAAGCGTCCGACTCTTGATTTCAGCTCAGGTCATGATTTCTGGGTTGTGAGATCCAACCCCACGCCTGCTCCATGCTCAGTGGGGAGTCTGCTGGAGATTCTCTCCCCCTCCCTCTGCCCCTCCCCCCACTCACATGTGCTTTCTCTCTCTAAAATAAATAAATAAATTTTTTAAAAAATAAAATAAAATATTTTGTGTCATCTGGAGGAGAGGGTGATTGACAAAAATACATACTTAAAAAAAAAAACATGCTGCAGTAGAAATATCTACAGATCATTGTCAAAATAAGTCCAGTTTTAGACTCGACATCTTCTCAAGTTCTTATTTTTAGGGCCATATTTTAATAACATTTCTGATTACTATTAGCCATTCCATGTTATTGCTTTTAATGTAAATAGCTTCTATTCATTGGGCATTTATTTTGTGCTAAGCATTTTATATATATTTTCTTATTTAATAGTTACAAAGTCCCTTTAAGTATTATTATTCCTATTTTTACAAACACGTAAACTAAGGCTTAAAAGGAAGCTAAGTAAATTGTTTAGGGTCAAAAACCAGGTAAACAGTTCTCTTTCTCTTACCGATTTTAGTATGGGATTATTCATAGATACTAGTAATCAGTTTGTCTATAGAATTTCTCTACAAAGTTTTTATACTTCGGCTTTCAACAATCAAGTTTTTCTTTAAAACTAAAACTAAAGGGACCCAAATTTCATCTTTTCATTTACTATGCTCCCAGCACTGTGCTACATAGTTTTAAAAAAGCTCTCTTGTTGGGGCGCTAGGCTGGCTCAGTTGGAGGAGTGTGTGGCTCTTGATCTCAGGGTCATGTGAGTTTGAGTCCCACATTGGGTGTAGAGATTACTTAAATAAATTAACTTAAAAAAAAAAAAGCTCTCTTGTTTCATGTTAACCACTAGGTTCTTTCTATAAAGTTTGAGCCCCTTCCATTATACCACTCCATCTTTTCAGCAACATAATTGAGGTTATAGTCATGATCAACTAATCAATATCAAGTAAGTGACAAATAGAAGAAAGAGCATGCATTCACGGAGTTGCTTTTTGAACACCTATTATTCACAATGGGATAAGTACTGAACAGATGCATAAATGAATATTCATGTATTGTATATATGCAGAGAATCCTGATATTCCCTAAAGTATAGACAACACATGCAATCAATCAGCTATGTCCCAAATTTGGCCTGAAATAAATGTAATACTTTTCCAATAGACTATATAGTTTTCCTCCTGCTCTCTCCATCCTCAGCCACCAAGAAATTTAACCATAATTCAGTATCAAAGTTGAAAGTATACACTTCAAAAATATCCATGGCAAAATCTGTATGTTGGAAGTCCCAGGGGAAGATCTCTGATGTCAGGATACAATGAGGGAGAGATCTTGAATTTTGTTCTTTTTCATCAGACTTCCTTACTCCTTCTCTGTAACCTATCCCCCACAACTTTCCTCCATCCTCACACACACCTTGCTATAAACTGAAAGTGGGTATCCCCTTCTCTCCCCATTTCATCTGTTGAAACCTAATCGCCAGCATGGTGGTATCTGGAGGTGTGGCCTTTGGGATGTAATTAGGTCATGAGGGCAGAGCATTCATGAATAGGATTAGTGTCCTTATAAAAGAGACCCCAAGAAGTTCCCTTGTCCCTTCTTTGGCCATGTGAGAACACAGCCATCTATGAATCAGAAAGTGGGCTCTCAACAGACACTGAATCTACGTGTGCCTTGACCTTGGACTTCCCAGTCTCCAGGATTGTAAGAAATAAATTTCTGCTGTTTATTAAGTACCCAGTCTATGGTATTCTGTGACGGCAGCCCCCAAAGACTAAGACACACCTTCAAAGTCAACTTTGGTAGAAAAAGAATTCACTACAAAGCAATCTGAGAGAGGAAAGAAGGTAGTTTTATTCCTTTGCCTTAGAAGTGGTTCTCAAATACCTAATAAAATTGCCTATGGTGCTTTCAAAATATGTAGTTCCAGATCTCCACTCTCTGGAGATGCAGTGTGCCTGGAAAGACTCAAGAATCCAAGACCCAAGAAAGACCCAAGAAAGACGCAACAAGCATTCCCTGAGAGATTCTAATCATGCAGTTCTGTGAAAGGCTACATTTTGAGAAATCCTGTTTAAGAAAGAGGAGAAGGTTTTTTTTCTTGATTTATTAATGAAGTCCCAGGACTTGAAGCCAACTATATCCCACCTAGACCCCTTCATCACATCTACCTCCTATAAAGTCTACCGCACCAGTACACAGATTCATCAAGGAGTAATGTGTAGACATTAAGCTGTCTCCAGGAAGAGGTGTTGGTTATAACAAAAATGTGAGATCCAGGAACAGAGCAGAAGAGGAATTTCACAGGTGTGGCTGGAGAGTGGGTGTCTGGGGATGCTGGGATGCTGCAAATTTGCATGTAAGTGCCAGTAGTTGCTTCAATTATTCAAACAATTAAACTCTTCTTTCCAAATATTTCCAGTGACTGGCATCTTCATTTATGGCTTCCATGATGTAGACTGGGCCAGAGCAAATAATAATTGTGTTCTATGGAACAGCTAGGGAAATCTCAAATATAAGGCCCTTCATCCTGAGTCTACATTTTAGTTTCTTTCTTCGGCCTGGAGGCTCATTTACTGAAACTGGATCTTTCATCTGCATGTAACCATGGCTTGGCTTTGGAAGTTTCACCAGAGGATGGCACAAGAATAAAAAGAGCAGAGTGTGAGCTGCCTAAATGTGAACGCAGATCTCACAGGACATCGCATTAGGTGCCAAAAGACTCCTCTGGGGACTGGCCTGCCACACTCCACATCCTCTCACTGTGCAAGGCTTCCAACTGTCCACTCGGCCCCTGCTGGAGGCACTGCAAAGGGAAGGAGTCAGGTGAGCAACATCTAACTTCTATGAGGAAAATATGTGTCAGGGTCCATAAAGGAGATCTCTCATTGCGATTGGTTTTTGAAATATATCCTTGGAGGAATGACATGTGGGGAGGCCTGGGGTAGGAAATTACATAAAGAAAAATGGACGAGAGCTGACTTGCAAGGTTGTTTTAGCGAAATAGTCAAGTTAGTGTTTTCCTGTTCTGTTTTCGCAAAGTGCCCATATGCAGTGAGTCATTTATAGGGGAGCTTAGAATGAATCCTCTGAAGCCATAAGTGCCAGAATGTGCTTCTCAGGGTGCTTGATTCAGCTAGCAGAGGTGCTCTTGGGTGGGACGGAGTTGCAGTTGCTTCCCTCGGTTATCTTTCCAGAGTTCAACTTCAAGACTTCAACCACAGTCTCTTTGACCCCAAAGCTGTGCACTTGCCTGGGTGCAATGCTGCCTTTCCATCTAGTCTTTGCAGATGAGTCACTTGGACTTTCCTCATCTCCCACCATGAAGAGTTTTTTGTGTTTTTGTTTTTTTTTTTACACCATGAAGAGTTCTGCTCTGGTCCTTTGGGACGAGCACTGCAGCCCTGCCCCGAACATGCAGTGCCCTTTCACACTCTCACTGTGCTACTCCTTGGACTAATTTCCACCTCGTTTCTACATCTGGTGAAATATTTCAAGGTCTGTGTCCATTACCTTTTCCAAAACCCTTCCATAGGTCCCCAGGTGTTTCCCTTTCTTCTGTGCCCCTATGGCGCTTAACTTGAATAACTGTGCTTGGTCTGTGTATAAATGTCCACGTTTCTCCCACCAAAGTATGGATGTGGATTATTTTGTTCTTGTTCTTTTCCAGTGATGTTACCATACAGGGCACCATACCATGTACAGGATATGAAGAGAACACATAGTTTTTGAATGACTGCTGAGAACATATTTTCAAAATAGTTTTAAAGGACATGACTTACGTTATTAAAGTGTTTTTATGTTTTTTATTGATGCAAGTAATATAGGTCATTGTAATGAAAGTTTTAAAATACAGATAGAATAAAGAACATGAAACTAACTCAGATCTCTGGTTAAACCAGAGATAACCACTTTGAAGATGTTGAGGTGTGTCCTCCTGGGAAGTTTTCTATGCTTATGTGTCCATGTTATGTTAATATTTTGAATGTGCTCCAGTTAGCCAAATCATAGACAAGGATGGCTCTCTCAACCAAGATTAAACCTGATCTTCTTAGATCTCTGGGCCACAGGCTCATCCCTGGACCAAATGACCAGAGGGCTGCTGTAGTGGACAGTCCCACTCGAGTCCACAGTTGGGGAAGACATGATAGTCCCACCAGAGTCCATAGGTGAGGAAGACATGAATGAGTGCCAAGCAGACGAAGATGGTGAGTGTCCACCACAGACTCACATGAAATATGAAGAGTAGGACCTTACAGGCAGGAGGAGCAGGAGCCCAAAGAAACTGAAAAATTGCTAGCAATGACTTTCTCTGATAAGTCAGTCTCTGGATCCACACGTGCTCTCATTTCTGCTTTTCTTTGAGCATCCGTTCCTTTGTTCTCTTTACCAAAACAATGCCTTTTCACGAAAACTCCTGTTTCTGGCTCCGCACGACCTTCCCTTCCATGCGACTCTCACTCCCCCTGATGCTGATACTGGCCTACACAGTAAGGCTGTGCTGTTCAGCTCCCTGCTGCCCTGTCTCAGCCTCTACTCCCGATTCTCGATGTCCAAGGGAAAGAATGACTGAAGTTAGGTCAGCTGCCTGGTTAACTTATATCCCAGCACTGGAAGTAGGTGGGGTATTTTGAGAGGAGAATGTGTCTTCTATCTACCTGGTCTACTGCAGAGCTCACATCCTCTTTCACTGAAATACACACACACACACACACACACACACACACACACACACACACACAGAGGCATCTTGCAGGTTCCTCCAAGTACAAGCTCTCTCCTGCCTCAGGGCTTTCCCCATGCTACAGCCTCTGCCTACAATGTTCTTTTCTCCATAATTTTTTATTTGTTTGTTTTCCAGCTTTATTGAGATTTGATTGACATCTAACAGCGTATAAGATTAAGCTGTACATATACGATGGTTTTGATATATGTGTATAGTGCAAAATGATGCCATAATAGGGTGAGTTAACATCTCCATCCCCTCACATAATTACTCTGTGTGTGTGTGTGTGTGTGTGTGTGTATGTGTGTATGTGTAGTGAGAACGTTTAAGATCTACTCTCAGAGCAACTTTCCAGTATATAATATGTTTTTTTCTCAAAGATTTTATTTATTTATTTGAGAGACAGAGAATGAGAGAGAGAGAGCACAAGAGGGAAGAGGGTCAGAGGGAGAAGCAGACTCCCTGCCGAGCAGGGAGCCCGATGTGGGACTCGATCCTGGGACTCCAGGATCATGACCTGAGCCAAAGGCAGTCGCTTAACCAACTGAGCCTATGTTTGTTAACTCTAGTCTCCATGCAGTACATTAGATTCCTAGAATGTATCCATCTTATTGCTGAGAGTTTGTATCATTTGACCAACGTCTCTTCATTTCCCCTCCCCCCAGGTCCGGGCAACCACCATTATACTCTCTCTTTCTGTGAGTTCGGCTTTTTCCGATTCCACATATTTTTATGATCTATTTCAATGTATCCTTCACATTTCAGCTTAAATATCACCTTTTCTGACAGGCTTTCTTGCTCACATAATTTAGAAGGTGTCTCCTGGAAATTCAGTAGCATTATGTGTGTGTGTGTGTGTGCGTGTGCGTGTGTAAAATCTGTTCCAATATTTTCTCCCTCTCTCCCTCACTGGTGTGCAAACATCCACAAAAAAAGAAATATAACTTCATTTTTTTTCTGAAATTTTATTACCTTTAGTTTGCAATCCATAGAGTAGCAGCAATTTAATCCCAGTTTCCCTAGAGCTGCATCCATGTTCTGATGGCATGTGGGGTGGGAGGGAGGCATTGGGTGGGATTAGCCAGTCCTTGATATCCTCTCTCCATACTGGGGTCAGGGAGAATGGATTTATTCAAGGCTGATCTTCAATCAAATCCATCCATTCACTGCCACATCCTCCCTAATTTCCATTTGCAAGCTGTCTAAGACAGTATCTTTAAAATTGAAGTTTTCTCAAGAGCCTGTTTACTCAATACAGGCTACTTTTTTAGATTGAGAAGAAAGAAAACCAACAAGTGCATCATGAAAATTATGATCTTTGTTTGAATGGCTGAGAATTGACACCATGAAAAAGGATGTGATGGGGGAAGTCATACAGTATAAGAAATGGTCCGTGGATTGCAGTTATAACACTGTAAACCTCATAATTTTCACTAAACCAAAATATTTTGAAAAAAATATGAAGCACTTTGAGAAGAGTATCAAACTGTTAGTTGTAACAGACTTTAACTATCTAGTGCTCCTTAATGAAATCTCATATGATCTGAATTTCTTTTGCAGTCAATGGGCTATTTAAATTGATTATATCCACCTGCCTTGTATAGCGCTCTTTCTGAGACGTTGCTGCAATTAATTTGTTTTAATTAGGGAGAATAATGAGCTGTCATTTATTTTGCTTTTCAAATTATTCTAAAATAATTCTGTATTGACAGAGTTTTAGGGGTTCTTAAAGCTGATTCCTACTATGACACAATTAAGGGAAAGATCATTTCTTTTCAGACTATAACTGAATGGCTTACTTTGGTACCTTTAGTAAAGGGCATATGACAGCTCAGGATACTGAAAAGAGTTCACAAATTTTTTTCATTGTATTATTTTAATCCACACATATTACTTGTAAAATTTGATGACTAAATCATTTTTAGTTGTGAGGCAGATGGGGATATGAGCTCCTTTATTTTTGGAAGTTGATTTTCTTATGTCCTATTGTCTCTTGGCAATGTTCACAATCTAGCTAAATAATAATGTTTAAAGTAATGCATTTTTGCCTTCTAAATAGGATCCAGTATTATCTCTTAACCCACTTAGAAAATAAACACGAATGGCTCATGATGAATCAAAATATTGTGTTTAATAATCAGCAGCGTTTGCACCAAGATGCTACCCAACATGCAGAGCAAAGCCGGCCTCTTAGCATAACAAGCTTTCCTAAAGAAAATTCATTCTTTTTTTTTTTTTTAGAGAGAGAGCATGCTCAAGGAATGGGGGGTGGAGGAGGGTAGAGGGAGATAGAAGAGAATCTCAATCAGGCTCCACACCCAGTGCAGAGCCCACCATAGGGCTCGATTTCACAACCCTGAGATCATGACCTGAGCGGAAATCAAGAGCCAGATGCTTAACTTACTGAGCCACCCAGGTCCATCCAGGTGCCAACCCCCTAATTCATTCTTATAATAATAACAAAGCACTTTCCTGGTATTCTGAATGGTGAGGTAGGAAGAACATGAAATTTGGATTCAAATATCCTGGAGTTGACCCCTGCCAAACTTCTGGAGCCACACAATTAATATGCAATAAAGGAACTCTTGTAGTAAAAGTCAGTGTGCCCACAAGAGCATCTGCCTCTTTAAAAGGTCCTTCCCGACCCATAACACCAGTGAATGCAAGTCAGCACAGAGACGTGGAACATCAGGATTAAAAGCACAGACTTGGGACGCCTGGGTGGCTCAGATGGTTAAGCGTCTGCCTTCGGTTCAGGTCATGATCCCAGAGTCCTGGGATCGAGTCCCACATCAGGCTCCTGGCTCAGCAAGGAGCCTGCTTCTCCCTCTCCCTCTGCCTCTCTCCCTGCTCATGCTCTCTCTCTCTCTCTCTCTCTCTGTATCTCTGTGTCTCAGATGAATAAATAAAATCTTTAAAAAAAAAAAAAAAGCACAGACTCGAGGATGTGATGGCCCTTAATTACATCGTGCCCTCTGCGCTCACCGGCTGTCAGAACTCAGGCAGGTTAACTCGTCTCTCTGCCTCAGTCTTTTTATCGGCTGTGAAATGAGAATAATAAAATAGTACCTCCCTCATGGAGCTGCTGTGAGGATTTAATGAGTTAATTAATGTAAGGCTCTGAGGACAGTGTGTGGGATGGACTAAGCCTGAAATGAATACTCACTATGATTAAATGATGTTCATGGCCAAAGGCTTCTACTCGGCACCGAACTGTCCTTGGTTCATTTCAGTTCTGCTTTCTGATTCCTCTGACTGCTGCCACCCACAGCCTCCCACATCCTGTGTTTCCTTCTTTATGGACTGGGGATTTATGACTGTGGGCTAACCTGTATTAAAATTCATGGCTTATGTTAAATGCTTGTATTTTCCTAATTGCAAAAGAATAATATACGTTCTCCAAAGTTAGAAAATACATAAAAGTGTAAAGAGAAAAATAGAAAATAAAAAACTAGGGTTTATGTTTTATGCATTTCCTCTAAGTATATTTTCCTACGTATGTACATGTTCAACTAAATTTGCATTTAGTTACATGTGGATTTTTTTCAATAAATCCATGAATTACATTTGGATTTTTTTCAATAAATACAAGTGGATTTTTTTTCTTTTTAAGATTTTATTTACTTATTTTGACAGAGAGAGACAGACAGAGTGAGCACAAGCAGGGGGAGTGGGAGAGGGAAAAGCAGGCTCCCCACTGAGCAAGAAGCCCGACACAGGACTTGATCCCAGGACCCTGGGATCATGATCTGAGCCGAAGGCAGACACTTAACCTACTGAGCCACCCAGGAGCACCTTTTGTTTTACTTTTAAAACATTTCTTCAAGAAATATTAAATGGAAAAGGAAAGTGATAAGATCATCTGGGGTTTGGTTCACCTATTTTGGGCTTAAGTTTAAAAACAAAACACACTTTCAGCTTTCTCTTAAAAATTCACTTATGAAGCTGTTACTGAGAATATTTGTAAGAAAGTGACCCCCAGGAAGATGACATATAAAATGGCTTAAAAGTAGTTTTTCTACATAAAAGCCATAGTCCATCCAGTTTTAGGATTTGTGGTTACCGTCTGCTTGGTTCATAGTCTGCAACTCCGAATCCAGGCATTAGACACGAGTGGATTGCAGCAGTGCAAGGGACAGCTGATCTTTGATCATGGCTCCTGGAGGCAGAGAAGAGCAGAGCAAAGGCAGACAGACAGAAATGAGAGTGTGTGGGTGTTGCCTTTCATCTTGTAGTGGTTTAAATGATATACTCTTTTAAACTTTCAGTGACACAGCAAGACTAAAACATGTCCAGTTTGAATAAGATGCATTCCTTAAGAATTAGTTATATATTATCCTAAGGAATGATTGTTCTTAACACCCCTGAGTAGATTCTCATAACAACAACAAAAGTGTTACAGAGAAAAACTCAGGGAAAACAGTATTTTACAGTTGACCCTTAATAACTTGGGGGCCAGTGGTGCAGGCCCCCTGAGCAGTCAAAACTCTGCGTATAACTTCGACTTCCCCCAAACTTAACTACGAATACCCTACTGTTGACATACTTATAAACAGTTGATTAATACATATTTTGTACTTATATTTGTTATATACTGTATTCTTACAATAAAGCAAGCCAGAGAAAAGAAATGTTATTAAGAAAATCATGAGGAAGAGGGGCGCCTGGGTGGCTCAGTTGGTTAAGCATCTGTCCTTGGCTCAGGTCATGATCCTGGGGTCCTGGAGCCCCACATCAGGCTCCCCGCTCTGCAGGAAGCCTGCTTCTCCCTCTCCCACTCCCCCTGCTTGTGTTCCCTCTCTCACTGTGTCTCTCTCTGTCAAATAAATAAAGTCTTTAAAAAAAAAAAGAAAATCATGAGGAAGAAAGGGGAACCTGGGTGGTGCAGTTGGTTAAGCGACCAACTCTTGGATTTGACTCAGGTCGTGATCTCAGGGTCATGAGATCAAGTCCCGTGTTGGGCTCTGCACTCACCCTGAAGTCTGCTTCAGACTCTCTCTCCCTCTCTCTCTCTGCCCTTCCAATCCATCCCCCGCCCACTGATATCATTCAAATAAATAAATAAATTTAAAAAAAGAAAATCACAAGGAAGAGAAAATATTTTACAGTACTGTGGTATATTTATTGAAAAAAATCGGGTACCTGGGTGGCTCAGTCAGTTAAGCATCTGCCTTCGGCTCAGGTCATGATCCCAGGGTCCTGGGATCGAGTCCCGCATCAGGTTTCCTGCTCCTTGAGGAGCCTGCTTCTCCTTCTCCCTCTGCCTGTCGCTCCCCCTTCTTGTGCTCTCTCTCTCTGTCAAATAAATAAACAAAATGTTTAAAAAAATTAAAACAAAGATCTTTTGGCTAATTAAAAAATTTATACATGAGAATAAATATTCCTAAGGTTTACTTAGGACTACCACATGTCAAAAAAAGTACACTTTAAAAGTTATCAATTGCTTTCTTTCTTGAACATTAGGTATACTATTTAAAAAAAGTTATATAGAAATAATCCATGTTTCATAAAGAAGTTTATCAATA
This sequence comes from Callorhinus ursinus, assembly GCF_003265705.2. NCBI lineage: Eukaryota > Metazoa > Chordata > Mammalia > Carnivora > Otariidae > Callorhinus > Callorhinus ursinus. The sequence goes on from NW_027397068.1 coordinate 17,608,074, forward strand.
TCCTTCACCATGTAAAAAGGAAAGCAGATACAGGGACTGAAATACTCACAAAAAAGAAAAGAAATGGAGCTATTTTACTGGCATTATGCTTACTAGCAAAAAAACAGTGCCTAATGGGTTTTAAGTAGCAGTTTAGCTCAACTTCTTAATTTGTCAACATGTAGTGGTTTTGACAATCCACTTCAACCAAGCTCAGCTCCATGTCATGCATTCCAGGCAGGTCATGCGGTGTAGCCTTTGTTGCCTGGGGACAGGGACCTCAAAAGTACAGGGGAAGAGACAGTCCCTGCCATGGCTCATTGGACAAAGGAGAATGCCATGAGCTCCTGTGAACATACTTTGATACATGTGCCACATCTCTTCCTGAGCCCGAGCCAACACAAAGTGGGATTGAATTGCCTTGACTTTCAAAGTTCCCCACCCATCCCAACTAGGATGCTCCCGGAAACAAACAACACCAAATTTCTTGCTCAGGGAACAGTGCAGTGAGGCTGGATGGTGGGCTCTGCTTCATGAAATGATTCCAGGACCACAGACCCTTCTATCTAGTCACTCTACCATCTTTCCTTTATTAGATCCTCTCTACCTGGACAGCTGACAAGGGATAAGACAAAGAAAGAGACACCCGGCCTGACCATCTCAACCTGGATGGTGACACTTCTAACTTCCTTTATTCTACTAGCAAGAACTAGTCTCATGGGCCCACCTACATGCAGGGTCTGCCACATACATCAGAAAATAGGTTTCTATTTTCCTTCAATTCTGTGACTTTTTTTCATTTCCTGAGTGGCTATTTTCCTAAAAAATGAGTAGAAAACCTGTTATTGAAAAATCTCACACATCCCTCTAAGATGTAGCCTGATGTGGTGGAAATATACTAACATTTGATGTAAATATCATTGACCTCTCAATAACTTCTTCCCATTATCTGTGAGAAAATGCAAAATTTGGGCTGAACAATTACAATGTGGCATTTAAACCTCCTCTACCAACCTCCCATCTTAGAAATCATATTTAAAGTAAAACTCTCAACATGTTATGCTATTCTTAGCTCAGATAGAAAATGATGCTGGTTATAGCACTATAACTATGGTGTTGCCATGGTTATCTACCTATTAATGATTAAACTTGCTTCCTTATGCTCATTAGAATGTATATCTTGAAAACAAAAAAGAGGTTTCAGTTTATTAGCAGATTATAAGGCCCAAAGTTCTCAAACAAAAGTTTGGACATTAGAAACCTGTTCAGGCTCTGACAGTCAACAGATCCTTCTCTTGTGTCTATGGAATGAGCAGTTTTTTTTCCCCCCTCATTAGCTACAGCAATCAATTTTCAAAGTGATAAACATTTTATGCTTCATAGAGTCATTATAACTTCCTAGGAAGAGAGAAACTTGGTGAGACATAGTATGAATTATGCAAAAATATAAATTTGTTTAAAAACCAGAAAGCATCAGCAAATTGAAACTGTTTCTTCATTTCCATTTTTTATCAGACCCATCCTCTTGAGTCTACATACAAACTATCACCGTATATTACCAAATCAATCAAAATGTCTGAATTATAGGAATAAGATTAATAATAGTTTTTCACAGAAATGACTCTGAGACTTATATGCAAGATATTTTTGTTTACTGTGTTTTAAAAAGCAGTCAAATGTTTGTAGGTATTTCTAGCTTCCAGAACAGCAGATAATTTATCTCCTCACTACAGGTTTTTAGGAAGAGTTAAAACTTGGAAACTCTGTATAAGATTATCTACATCTTCAGACCAGTTTGTTCTGCACGAGAAAAGAACAAAGGAATGATATGGTCCTGTGCTGCTCTATTTGTCTATTCAATGAACATTTCCTGAGGGCTTAGTAAGTGTCAAGCCCTGTCCTGCTGCTGGGGTACAGAAATGAACAAAAGAGACACAGTTTCTACCTGGAGGAATGATAAAGGCCTAGACAAAGGCTTGTGAATTAATCACTCTCTTTTGACGAGATGAACCTTTAGCCTGGCCTTCAAATTCTTCAGTCTTTATTTTAAGCCTTCCTTGCAAGAGTCTACCCCATTCCTCCCAAACTGGTTGGCTGTATACATCACTAGGAACCAAATTCCTATGGCCAGGATCCTGTTTTCTATCTCCAATTAGATTGCAAGGCCTAACTCAAATCCTACTTTTTCCGTAAAGCCTTCTCTAACTAGATGGTCTCTCAGTCCTCTGAACGCCCATAAACTTTTTTTTAAGTAAGCTCTACGCTTAAGGTGGGGCTTGAACTCATGACCCCGAGATCAAAAGTTGCAGGCTCTACTGACTGCCAGCAGGCACTCCCCATAAACTTTTTTTTAATGTAGGAAACTTTATTGAATTTACATTATGAATCAAGTACTTTAAAAAACTATAATTTATTTGCATTTTGAATCAATCTTACAAGGAAAATATCTACATTTTATAGATGAGAATGCTTGATTTTCAATGGCAATAAATTGCCCCCAAGTATAGCTGTAATTCAACTCAGGATGTTATGATTCAAAAATATGTTTTTTTAAACCCATCACATTGACCTAATAATATTTTTTATTTCATATCAAATTATAAATTCTGTTAAGCCTGGAAGCACCTGTATATATGTCTGTATTTCTCTTAAGCTCTAAAATTAATGCTATACCTAGAGTAGCAGAGTACCTCTGATTAAAAATTTTTTCATGATAATTGTGGTAACAATACAAGTTAAAATATAATAAATACCTTCCTTCTCAAATGGTATATACAATAACAATTAGAAGAGGTCAGGAAGAAGAAAATCACAGTTGGCTGGAGTAGGAAGAAAAGCTAAGAACTAAAGGATGAGCAGAATTTAGGTTGCTGGTGTCCATAAGTAAAAGAGTTCCAAATATGGGAAAAGAGCAAAGGTGTTGAGATGAGAATGTCCATGGGATACCCATAGGAAGAGTCTGGCTACAGCAGGGAATTGATCTAGTAGTGTAAGACAGCCTAGAATGGTTAGTGGGGGGAGGACAGACAAAATAATGCTCCCACAAAGACATCTATGTTCAATCCCCAAAACCTGTGAATGTTATCTTTTATGGTAAAAGAGACATTGGGGGCACCTGACTGGCTCAGTCGGTAGAGCATGTGATTTTGATCTCGAGGTTGTAAGTTCAAGCCCTATGCTGAGTGTAGAGATAACTTGAAAGATAAAATCTTTTTTAAAAAGAGAGAGAGAGAGAGATTGTAGAAATGATTAAGGATTTTGAGAGGAGGAGATTATCCTGGATTATCCAGGTGGGCACAATATAATCCTGTCCTGCTGCTGGGGTACAGAAATATAAGAGAACATCAGGAGATCAGAGTGAGTGGAAAGAGATGTGATGACAGAAGCAAGAGGCTGGAGTGATATGAGGAAGGTGCCATGAGCCAATGAATGCAGGTGGGCTCTAGAAGCTGAAAAGACAAGGAAACAGATTCTCCCTCAAAGGAATGCAGCTCTGCCAACACCTTGATTTGAGACTTCTGATCTCCAGAACTGTAAGAGATTAAATGTATGCTGCCTTAAGCCACTCCATCTATGGTAATTTATTATCTAAAGAATAAGGTATCAGTGCATGAGGAAACTTTAGTATTTAGCCATACTACATAATTAGGAATCGGAAGATTCCTAACTACAAGCATTGAATGTTTCTAGGCTAGGATGGAAATGAATTAAGGTGATGAAGATGAATCACATTGTTACATTCATTCGTAGTTATTTGAACTACTGTAGTAGCAATGAGAAAGGAATCAAGGAGGGTTGCTTGGAGATTGTCTCTGAGCAACTTAGAAAAAAGAAAGAAGATGCAAAGGGGCTACCTAAATTAAGAGTATGAGAGATATTATTGAAAAATTATAGTTATAATAGAGAATTTAAGTGGAATAATAGACACTAAGGAAAACAATGAGTTAAGTCTTATATACCTTGAGTTCAGCATGCTGAAATCATAGCCATTAGACCCCTGAAAGGCGCACTACTAGAGAAAGCAAGTGGCTTGGAAACAAAGCCAACTAATCGGGAACATCTTGAAAGTAGGAAGATAGTCCTTTTCTCATTACCCACAGGCCCAAACACAGCACATTGCACCTAACAGAGGCAGAGAACATGGTTGGTGATAGGGAAAATATCTGATCTTGCCAATGAAATATATTATAAATCTTCTTTGGGATAAGTACCTAGTTGTAAGGATTTCTCTCTTCTGTAAGTGATCTCCCCTCCTCATCTTTCCAGTTTTGCATCTGGATTCCAGAAACCTTATATATCCATGTGGCTTGCATGGGGAGGATGCTCAGTCCTTATGCCATCTTCTGGGTCTTGCTGTGTCTACAGAACTGTGCCTTGGGCCTTCCTCAGTGTCCTGCACTGTTCTCTACTGAATTGAGACTGTGCCACGTGGCCATTTGAGCATTATTCTGGTACTGCTGCAGGTACCATGGCCTCCAGCTGCAAGGAGGTGCAGCTACCTTATCCCCATCAAAGATCTCTTGTCTTCTTCCCAGCACTTCTCTGTCCCCTGCCTCTTAGAGACCCTGGAATTCTCAGTCACTTTCTCTGAATCATTCTGATGTGTCCTGGATCCAGTGAAGTTGGACTGCCTAGGCCACCAGCTTTCATCTTTGTTACTCAAGTATTCCCACATCATGGTAGGCATGGTAACATTCAATATGAACTTCTCTGAGAGTCATGTAGGCTCCCTCAGGCTATACTTTTGGAAGCCCTGAATCCTCCAGCTGTATCCAAATATTAAAATAGCTTTTAAACCTATTGTCTCTCTAGGAATTTTAAAGTGTCGTATTTGAAATTCAAAGTTGAGCGATGGCTTCTTGGTTGTAGACAGTATCTTTTGTTTCCCTCCTTACAGCAATAAGTCTTGGTCTCGTGACTTAGCCTTAATGGGACCGGACTGCAGGGAATGCAAAAGAAATATATGAGAAGGAAAAATCTAGTAGAAACCATTTCAAAAGCATTATTTGCCCGTAAAGCCAGAAGAGAGCTAAAGTCAAGGGCATGAATGAGATCAGAAGGAGTGAATAAAAAAAGAGAATAAAGGATGCAGGACTGAGTTGGGGAACAGCTACAAAGCATGACCAGGAGAGAACAGGAAATAAAGCAGGCTGAAAAAACAGTGACCTAAACAGGAGGAAAACCAAGTTCTCAGAGTCCCCAAGGCCAAGAGAAAGAGAACATGTCCTAAGGAGGAGATGAGCGGAGAGCCAAACATTAAAGAGATCAAGGAGAATGGATATCCAAATGGGGTCCCTGGGTCTGACAAGTGCAAGGTAACTGCTAACATTTGACAGGTGTGGGTTAGGGGTAGGTTTGGACTGGGATCCAGGGATCACCCAGTTAATGATGTCATGGTAGAATGTTCCTTTCCTAGTCTATTCCTGTGCCAAAAATCTGAACAAACCAGAACGGATCTTTTAAAAGTGTGTGTGTGTATAGAGAGAGAAAGAGAAACTAGATTTTTTTGTTATTATCCCTATGTAAATATTACTCATTATTAATTTCATATTTATCCTTAAATAACCAAACTGGTATATGGCCACTCTCCTAAAGTATATTCTTTTTATGTGTGTAAAATTCATGCTCAGTCATTATTTTCTGTGCATGTTACATAATTATCCATTTAAAACACATCAAAGTTATTATGATTTCAAAAGATGGTCATCTTGTCCCTACCATAAAATTCCAAGGCTGGAAGAAATTCTTACTGTTCCAATGAGCCTGTTAAGTATAAGAAACAACAGTTTGTTGTCTCAAGAATTGCTAAGCTTGAAGTAAGGGACAGATATCAATTTGGAAGTTCAAATGAAGGCCTGTGCTATAAAAAACATTGTATGGATTCCAAAGGGAACTAATGAGAAAGTAGATTATATACGATATGTATCTAAAGCTTATTTCAGCAAATACTCAAGGAACTGGATTTTACATTTAAGTTACTTTACCATTCACTGTAAAATTCACTAATGAATCTATTTTTTCAGCTAAATATTTTACCATAAAATATATATTCAACAAGGCAGGATGATTATACTCTTCTTTGTATGGTAGGTATAAAAAGTATCTCCATGGGGCTATATAAATATAAATGTCAGGCGCCTGGGTGGCTCAGGTGGTTAAGCAACTGCCTTTGGCTCAGGTCATGATCCCAGGGTCCTGGGATTGAGCCCTGTATTAGGCTCCCTGCTCAGCAGGGAGTCTGCTTCTCCCTCTGACCCTCCCCCCCTCATGCTCTCTCTCTCACTCTCTTCTTTCTCTCAAATAAATAAATAAAATCTTTAAAAAAAAAAATAAGTATGTCTCCGACCAGAAAACTAAAAGGCAGAGTGATCAACCTGGCAAACACTTAACTAAAAAGACTCGAGAGTTCTAGATGAAGTGACTACAGGCAAGATATTTAAGCTTTCTGAACCTCAGCTTCTCAGTCTATAAAATGCATATGAATCCTATAAAGATTTAGGATAATGATGGGCATAACACATACGCTAGAGCGAGGCAGAGTGCATAAATCGTAAGTGGTAATACGATGCTCTTTTTACTGTTGGTTCTACAAAAATATAAAATATGAAATATAGTGAAGTCATGGAATGAAGATCAGCATAAGATTCTCAGATTCCTTCAGAATAATTTTCTCTCAGCACAAAGCCATCATTTTGGCCTGTCATCCTCCTGACATGTGCTAAGAGTATACAGAACATCAATGAAGTCCCTGCGTCAGATTTTACAAAAATGAAAATTGAAGCCGTGTCATCTCTTCTTTTCTCATTTATTTATTACTAAATAAAAGCCCAACCTCCCAATCAGCAGGAGAGAGACCTGCCAACCTTATTTCTTTTACCTTAACTTAACAAAGCCCATCTGAGCCTTCAGAGCAACAAACAAAAATAGGCGTAGCATAGGAAATGTATTTGAGGGTGTGACGAGCTCATCCAAAGCTCGCCACGTTCTTGAGAGGCCGAAGCACAGGGGAAGACTTTGCTACCAAATCAGGCAGACAAAAAAGTACAGAGGATGTGCAGTGGATCTCATCTAAGTCCGTGACCTGATTATGCTTCAAAAGAAGAACTAAAGTTTCCGAGGTTGAAGAAGACTGAAAAGAAAGAAGAAAAAGCTCCGGTGATTGTGACCATGGATGAGGGCAGGCAATGCTCTGAGTAACTGTCTTCCACACCAAGTGAGGCAAGTTTCCTGGCAGAAACCAGCAAGGGAAGGCATGGAGTTTTGATCTTACATGGTTATTTTTAAAAAGAAAGTAAAGTAGAAATTTATTTTTATGGACCTCTCATTGATTCTCTCTGAACTTGAGATTAACATTAGTGGATGATAATAAATAAAAGTGGTTTCCTTTCATCAAGCATCTAGTGGTCCTAGAGGAAGAACAAAACAAGATATTTTGTTAGAAAAATGACAAGGAACTAACTTCTTCCTTCCCCTAAAATAATTGGTATGTGGGGAAAACACAATGAAGCACATATTAATAATGTAAAAGCTAGGTTTTAAAAAGACTCCAACTTCCAACAGACCGGCGATTACTAATGACTTCCTTCTATATTATCAGAGAAAAATCTGGGAAAGAATGCAGATGCATATTTTCCATCCAACAAATAATATTAATGAGTCCATCTTGCATATCAGTTAGAGCTTTCCCATGTTCTGGTGGGGGGAAGCTCTTTAATTAATATTTTTACAAGATTGTTTTCCTTTTCTTTTATCCCTTGGTCTTTGATTCAGTTATTCTCTTCCCAAATAAGATCATGCTATCCCTCCAGAGCCCTACAAACCTCCAGATAGTTATGGTGATGCTTCCATGTGGAACTGTGATTTTGCTCTTGAAATGAAGGTGGTCCAACACTTGGTTTTGTTTCTTTGCCTGCTTGCTTTTTGTTTGTTTTCATAACATGTTTGAGTAATTCTTCATATTAAAGCCATCTGAGTTTCCCCTTTCTTCTGAACTCTCCCCCCCTTTCCTACCACACATTTTGTTGTCTTAGTGTGCATAGCTGAAGTGTAACAAATACTATTTATATTAGTTGTGAGAAGAGTATCCCAAGATACTTTCCAACAAGAAGATCCTATGAAAATATAAACTTTCTTCCCCAAATACTACTGTGCTACAAATAGTGTCCAATGTTCTCTTGATAATTTATTCTGTGATATAAAATGAGACCCGTGAAAGCTTTTATAGCCTGAGCCTGTCACTAACATTATACACAGAGAATAAAAGCTGGAAGCTTGGGCACAATCCTATCTGGTTCTCAATCCTGGCTGACTTTCCCAATGGCTGGAGTGAGTTTTAAAATACTGCTGATGAATGGATAAAGAAGATATGATACACACACACACACACACACACACACACGAATATTACTCAGCCGTCATAAAGAATGAAATCTTGCCATTTGCAACAACGTGTATGGAACTAGAGTATATTATGCTAAGCAAAATAGGTAAGTCAGAGAAAGACAAATATATGACTTCACCCATATGTGGAATTTAAGAAACAAAACAGATGAACATAGGGGAAGGGAAAGAAAAATAAAATAAGATAAAAATTGAGAGGGAGGCAAACCGTAGGAGATGGTGAACTCTAGAGAACAGGGTTGCTGAAGGGGAGGGGGGGGGGATGGGGTAACTGGGGGATGGGCATGAAGGAGGGCACTTGATGGAATGAGCACTGAGCGGTACGTGCAACTGATGAATCACTAAATTCTAGCCCTGAAACTAATACTACACTACATGTTAACTAACTTGAATTTAAATAAAAGACAAAATAAATAAAAGAAAAAATAAATAAAATACTGTTGCCACAGTTCCATCTTGACTTAATATTTCTCAAAGCCCTTTAATCATTTTAATGTGCAGCCAGGATTGAGAGCCACTGATCAAATCTTCCACTCACTTGCAGCCAAGGAAACTGTAGCCCAGATAGATTCAACCACTAGCCCACCTGCATGAAGTGAAAAAGCAGCAAAGAAAGGGTTAAAGACCCCCGGTTTTAGTGCATAGTTCTTCCAACTCCAAGAACTATAGGACTGCAAAAGGTTTCCTCAAGAACAGTCAATGGTCTGAATTTCTTTCAACTTAGTCCAGGTCAGGATCAGCTACATAATTTGCAGGGCCCAGTGCAAAATGAATTCACGGGGCCCACTGTTTCATAAATTACTAAGAATTTTAAAAAGTTGGCAGCGAGGGTTTAAACCAAGCACAGGGCCCAATGTTACTGCACAGGACACACACCCATGAAGTCAATCCTTCTCCAGGTTTGGAAGATATTCTCTTCAGTAACAATGTGTTAGTAATAAACAAACAAACAAACAAAGATTCCACTGCTGAGAAACAGTGCCAAACAGGCCTTTGGTGTAGTTTTTTTGTTTGTGTGCTTATTTATTGGTTTATTTACTTTTTTAATCTCTTTTTTCTCTTTTCTTTTTTTTTGTTTTTTTAAGATTTTATACATTTATTTGACAGAAAGAGAGAGCACAAGCAGGGGGAGTGTCAGGCAGAGGGAGAAGCAGGCTTCCTGCTGAGCAGGGAGTCCTATGTGGGGCTCCATCCCAGCACCCCGGGGTCATGACCTGAGCTGAAGGCAGACGCTTAAGGACTGAGCCACCCAGGCGCCCCTATTTACTTTTTTAAATGCAGGAGCTCTCAGGAGACTTCAAGAACCCCTGTTCTTTGTAACTGCATTAGCCTCCCTCTCCCCCTGTCAAAAGCAGAATCCTTGAGATATAGGGCTTTTATTTTGGGAAGTGATCCCAGAGAGCCAGAGAGAGGGAGGAGAACAGTAAAACAGGGAAGGAAAGAATCAGTGCAAGGGGTGGGGGGTTGTTACTGGACCAGTCACTGCGCTGGGCTAGGAGCCCTTTGAAGAGAGAGGGCAGAACGCACCTCAGCGCTGCACACCCAGCAGAGAGGCGGGAGGAGGGAGCGTTTATCCTCTGCATCCTATCTGTAAGGAGTTAACTCCTGGCCCTTCCAGATTGCATGTTGAGAGTGTCAGGAGAGAGAGGAGAGTCATGCTCTGTCGGGGTGATGCCTGTGTGAAGCTGGCTGTAGCGACAGGGGCTGGAGGGACACAGAGGCCCAATCTAGTGACCCTCCAAGCTGAGACTCAGCCGGCAGCCAGCCCAAACCGATTTTAGCTAAAACTCTTTACTTCCCAGAACACCTATTACCATCTCTCTGGACACGTGTGCTATCCACGGAGCCCAGTTCGGAACAAAGGAGAGGATCTATTATTAGAGTTAGATATTCCTTTTCAAAGAAATCACACACTGGGAAAGCCAGGCTGGGGATGGGAAAGACCAAAGCAAAGTTTAGAACCCGGAGAATGAAAGCCTGCATCCAGGTGAAGGGCAGTAATTGTTTGAATGTCCTCCCACAGGTATAAGCACAAAGATTTGGCCTCACTGTTCTGTGCCAGCCCTTCTGAAATTCTTGAATGTATATCCACAGAGTTTTAATAATAGGGCTATGATTTCTATGCCATAAAAATCAGGCTGGTTTTTTTTTAAATGCATGCTAGATGAAACAGGAAATAGCACTTTCTGCCTGCAGACTGGTCATAGTAAGAGGTTTTAAGTGAACTTGGCTCCAGCTAAAAATTACACAGAGAGAAACCATTTCCTTGTTTAAGACAATTCTGAGCACGTGCACTCTCGGTCACTGAGACTGCCGGCAGTGAGTTGCACAGACATATTGAGAATAAATGTCTTCTTACTATATTTATTTAGCTGTGACAGCAGACTCAGAGCAATCTTAGCAGTTTAAAGGGAAAACTCCCTAAATATGTTTAGTGTAGGTGTTCCTATAGACGTGATCCAATTCACGTAGAAAAACAGCAAAACAAATAAAATCTTTACATAACTAAATTATCATTTCTACTTTTACTTAGGAATCCTATGGTTAATTTTCCATCAATAGCTTCTACTTTTTAAAAAATGACTTTCAGACATCTCTCCATCACCTCTCTTATTTTTCTGTCAGTTGGGCAATATTTATTGTTGATGTCCAGAGCCCTGAACCTGATAGGGTATGTCAGCAAGATGTTTATATATTTTATTTTTTTAAAGTATTTTTATTTATTTTTGAGAGAGAAGGAGCATGAGCGGGGGGCGGGGAAGAGGCAGAAAGAGAAGCAGGCTCCCCAATGAGCAGGGGATCCAATGAGCGACTCAATCCCAGGAGCCTGGAATAAAAGATATTCATATATTTTAAAAAGCACAGGGGCGCCTGGGTGGCTCAGATGGTTAAGCATCTGCCTTAGGCTCAGGTCACGATCCCAGGGTCTTGGGATGGAGCCCCACATTGGGCTCCTGGCTCAGCGGGGAGTCTGCTTCTCCCTCTCCCTCTGCCTCTCCCCCTGCTCATGCTCTCTCTCTCGCTTTCTCTCTGTGTGTCTCAAATGAATAAATAAAATCTTAAAAAATAAATAAATAAATACATAAAATAAAAAGCACAACGCATGCTGTCTCTCAGAGAGGCTATAACTGAACTATCAAAATGAGAAAATTTCCTGTACTATAGAATATGTTTTTCATAAGGTTTCATTCAAAAACCAGATTTATCTCAAATTCAAATCCTTAGAAAGAATGTTATCATAATTTTCAAAATGTAATTGTCTTACTCTTAAATGTTTACTTGTCATTGGAAAACACGACTTTAAATATTGAGTTTTCCATCTGTTTTAAAATACGACCACCCACAAAAGCGGTATGTTGCCAGTTTTCCCTACACTCCTTTTTATTGCCACAGTTTTGTTTCTGCTTATAAACCTGGGAACTTCACACAAGCGCAGTTCAATGGCATGAACTTACAAAGCATGAGAACTTTATTTTTTTTTTAAAGATTTTATTTATTTATTCATGAGAGACAGAGAGAGAGAGAGAGAGAGAGAGAGAAGCAGAGGGAGAAGCAGGCTCCCAAGGAGCAGGGAGCCTGATGTGGGACTCGATCCCAGGACCCTGGGATCATGACCTGAGCTGAAGGCAGACGCTTAACCATCTGAGCCACCCAGGCGCCCAAGCAAGAGAACTTTAAAATCAGTGTAAAAGTAGGCCCAAAAAACTGCACAAAGTATTCTTTTTCCAATGCTATATTGTATTTAAATTTACTCTTAGATATAAGATTTCAATAAAATCTCTTTATATCAATAGGGGCATTGTTTAAAGGCTTCACATAAGCAGAAGTTTCTCTTAATACAGAGGCTAAAGGTCATGGAAAAAACGCTTAAACTTACATACTTGGAATTTATGTCCTTCATACCTCATTTTATTTCTGTATTTCATATTTCCTCTTTGCTACATCCCTATTTGTTGTTCAGTAAGATAAAACAAACATGCTCGAATTCTACCTCTGAGTCTGAATTATTCTTAACCCAGGAAATCACAGTTTCTGTCCCTCAGTTATCTGATCTCTAAAATTAGGATATTGTACTAAATAACCCTACCTTCTTTAAATGTTGTAGTTAAATGTTGTCACTGTAGCTTTAATATAGGCCTTCTTATGGAAGAGAGGACTTGAAAATCTTCCCATACATCCCAGGTTAGGACAGTAGATTGGAACACTTACATTTTATTTCACTCACTCTTTTCCCAAACTGCATTAAAACTACCATAACTAAATGTTTAAAGAAAAGGAAGCCAGAGATAGGAGGTGAAGAGCGCTAAGTATGGGCAAATCAAGGAACTCTGAATCCACTGAAGGTTGACTGCAGAGCCAGCTCCAAACCCGGTGGGCTTCTGAAGACTTCCAGCAACCTGACATTTCATTGTCCAGGCAGAGAAATACAAAGATAATACTTTGGAAGGTTTTCCAACAAATGACCTGCTCAAGGTCAAAGTTGAGGTTCAAATATGAAAACTCCGTCCATGCCTTCAGGACCACTAATCACCTTTTTATTCCTTCACCCTAAATCCTGAGTAGATAGTTAAGGATTACCAAATATCCGAACAAAGTCTCTAACATGGACAGACCTCAACAAACAACCTGACAGAACACCAGGAAGAAACAAATCTAGGCAACTATCACTGATATCCTCAGAGAGAGAAGAGAAGACACTGTATCCATGAAACATGACCAGGAAGACATTAAAGAGGAAAGAAAAAAAGATGACCTTGGCATTTTAAAATATGATAGCATAAGTTTAAAAAAAGAAAAAACACTCAAAAAAAAGAAACACTTAAAAAAAAAAAGAAATGTTAGAAGAAAAAAAAAGAAAAAAAAAGAAATGTTAGAAGATAATTTGAGTAAATATCCCAGGGAGTAGGGCAAAAAAACAAAAGAATGTAAAATAAAAGGATAAGAAAACTGAATCACGAATCTTTCCATGAAGAAAGAACAAGAGAAAATGAAAGGCAGGAAATAATTTAAGTTCATATAACTAAAGAACATAACTTGCCACATGGGAAGGACCCACACTATGAGGAAATAGAGCCATCCTAAGGAATACCAATGTAAATTTTCAGAATTCTGAATGAAACCAAAGAGGAGATTCTATAAGCTTCCAGGGAAGAAGAGAGAAAAAAAGATCACATAAAAAAATGAAGATTCAAGTGGCTTGAAATTCACAACAGCAACACCAGGAGCAACAGATCAACACCTTCAGAATCTTGAAGGCAAATAATTTCCAAACTAGGATGCTATATGAAATCAAGCTATCAATCAAGTATGAAGGTAGAATAAAAACATTTTCAGTACATGCTTGGTATCAAAATATCTGTCAACCATGACCCATTTTTAAGAAGTCCCTTAAGGATGTACTTTACTACAATGAAAAAGAAAAGCCAAGAGAGAAGACGTGGAATATAGAAAACGAGATATTATACAAGAGAATAGTGAAGGAGGACAGTAGAGGAAGACCCTAGGATTTTCACCAGTTGCCATAGTGTGACTCAAGAGAAAAACAACAGCTGAAATCACCAAGAGATCTACTGCTACGTCTTGTTAATCTGAGACAGAATGTACAGACGAGCCTGGCCCAGATTTTTATCCAGACTGATATGAACGTGTGCTGATGAAGCTCTTAAGTCCCTCCACTTCTCACCAGGTCCTGCCCCAGGGATTAGCTAAAATCACTCCTACAGGGCGCCTGGGTGGCTCAGTCGTTAAGCGTCTGCCTTCGGCTCAGGTCATGATCCCAGGGTCCTGGGATCGAGTCCCACATCGGGCTCCCTGCTCTGCGGGAAGCCTGCTTCTCCCTCTCCCACTCCCCCTGCTTGTGTTCCTGCTCTCGCTGTCTCTCTCTCTGTCAAATAAATAAATAAAATCTTTAAAAAAAAAAAAAATAAAATAAAATAAAATAAAATCACTCCTACAGAAGTGCTCTTCTTTGACCTACTCTGGAGTGCTAGAGAAAGGCCATAGTGAGTTTAGAAGCATAAAGTACAGAGCAAAAACAAAAACAAAAACAAAGAAATGGAGAGAGGGTGGAAAGCAAATAGAGTTGATAAAAATGTAATAAAGATATTTTAGGAAAGTGGGATAATCAGCAGGTTCTAGAAACCAAGTTTAATGTAATAAGGAAACCTGGGCCAAAAAAGAAATGCTCATCCCCTCAATAGCAAAATTCTGATGACCTGCCTGGGATTTCCAACATGATTTCCAACAATAACAACAACAATTATTATTATTATTTAATCACATACCTCCTTTTATACAATTGCAAGTATTTTACTCATTCAGCTTCACAGTCTGAGTCATTGATGAAACAGTTTGCTTTTATTTAGAAATACAAAAGCTAGGTGTCTCTTCTTAAATGATAGTCATAGGCATTAATCAGTGGATTATGATTTAAATAAGGCTAGTAGACGTTTCAAATTTTCCTTGACTTCTTTCTTCACTGTATAAACAAAGTTGTATTCAGGAACAAAAACACCTATAAAGGAAGAGCGTGAGTAAAGCTAAGTAACTTTCTAAGAACCTGTGCTCTTGGTTGCCTGGTTACATTTCATCCCGCCCAAATTACAACCGTGCATGGTATCAGCAAGCCAAGAAATGAGCTCTGAAGGTAGATTCTGTGAATAGAGATAAAAAGCCATTCCTGTAAATATACAAAAACAAAGACAACACGCCCCTCTTAGAACATGTTCAAATACTATGTTGATTCATGTCAGAAGGCCCTGATGGAGTCCACCTTTAGCTCCAATATTGATGAAAACAATAGAGATGGGCTGTAAAATAGATTTGCAAAACTACCATCTGCAACAATCAAATTCATTTAAAATGATAGAGACTCTATTACTCAACACCCTCAGGGTAAAAAAAAAAAAAAGAAAGAAAGAAATCACCCTTCTAACTCTTATCTATCAGACCAGACTTCATTTTTATTTTTGCCTTCCAGTCCTCCCCACCCCTTCCCATTTGTCCAAAAAGTGCAGCAATGCCTTTCTCCGAGTAAGAAATATGGAGGAAATATTCAGAGATAAGTGGAGTTCTATTGGCCATCACCTTATTACATTCTGAGCCTCACAGCAGGAACACAGTTCACTTTAAGATCAGACTCACATTTCCTTAGTGGTTACTTACTGTTGCAGTGACTATTACTCAGTTGGAAGCTTCGAGTGGTCAAAATAATGGTGTCTGAGAGCCCATTTATACACAAAATGTCCTAATGTCCTAGCTCACACAAGTCCTCAAATGAGAACAGTCAGTTAAGGCTCCATGGCAAGTGGATGTGATAGATAACCTTTCTGTCATCCAAAAAAGGAGAGTCCAGTGATCAAAACAATAACCTTTTCTTTCAATAACCATCCAAAGCTAAACATGATCAGGAATTCTACAGGAATTCCTCTCACAGGAAAGAGGTTACCAGGCTCCAGCGTGCTCTCACTCTGCCCTGTGAATGAATGACTTTGTGTCTTTCTGCTGATCTTTGAAAGCCACTGATGCCATGTTAAAAACACTGACTCTCAAATGAGAGAAGGGGAAAGTTGACCGTGGGCCTCTCTATATATCAAGCTCTGGTTTCCTCAGGTACTCCTCCTCTTGGAATTTTTCCAGGTTTCAGCCTCAACTTTTCGAGATCTTAGAAAGCTTAAAAAAAACAAAGACATATGAACTATGCTTGGTCAATGTTGGCTTTCCAGAAACAAGTGGAAGAGCTTCTGGACAACGGCCCCTGCTGCTTCTGACCATTGTAGCCCCCTCTGGAAGTTTATTGGCTAGACGTCAATATTAACCTGGCATTATCATCACACAACTCCTCTCGCCTCCTCCTGCAACAAACTCACATTCTCAATAATATATCTTTGGTTGGGGGAAGGTTGAGTTCAATTATGTAGTTAATTATGCAAATTAATTCCTAGGATATTTTTAATGATCACTCTCTAATAAAACATTTGAATTCCATTTTCAAAGAAATCACTGTGCTGAGGTACTATAAGTCTTAATTAGATGTAAACAAGCCAAGATCCGTTTCTTACCCTGCAACTGATACAGTAATTTTCAAGCAGTGAAGAGCCATTTAAATTCCCACTACTGCCACTGTCTTACTTCTCAAGATTCCATTTGAATTCACACATCTACAACATCTTTGGAGTAAATAAAACCATTGACTTAAAAAAAAGGATGGCATCGATAATAGAAAATAAGAATTTTCCATACACCATCTATCTTGGGTTGATCATTAGCAGTGGCCTAAGTTACAGAATAAGACAAATCATTTATCAGAAAGCAGGTGACCCAGATGTCTAAGAAGTGTAGGAATTACCAGTGAGGATCGTTAGAAGGTAGAATATATTTGGCCATTACAAAATAAAAACAAAATATTTACTTGGGGTCCACCCTATGTGGGTAATGGGGCCTTATTTGACAGTGTTGGGGAAATAGAATTAAAACCCAAATCTCCGGGGGTGACTGGTCGGCTCAGTGGGTTAAATGTCCAATTCTTGATTTCAACTCTGGTCATAATCTCAGGGTCCTGAGATCAAGCCTTGTGTCGGCTCCGTGCTAGATGTGGGGCTTGCTTAAAATTCTCTTTCTCCCTTGCCCTCTACCCCTCCTCTGACCAAAACAAACAAACAAACAAACAAACAAACAAAACTCCTGACCCAGAAATCCTCTCCACAAAAGTAGCAGAAAAAGAAAACACTGTATCCAGAAGAAAAAACTTTTTGTGTATTTATGACAGGAGGTATTTTACAACTTGAAGCAAGGTGCCCACTGAAGTTGGGCTCCTGCCCTCCCACACAAACTGGAGACGAGCTTGGTATTTATGTTTTAAAGCGATGGCTTTTAGAACCTTGAGAAAGACTTCCTGAGTCATAAAGCTGACAAAAAGCCTATCTAATCTTCAAAGGATATATATAAATACATTTCAAAGAGAGGAAAAAGTACATAGAATTACAATTTTCTAAAGTAAATGCTCTAAGAAAAATTAGGAGGGAGAAGTTTTTTCCCTCATTTACAGTAGAATTACGCTTATTTTTAATTTTTATTTCTCCTTAGAGGAGTAATTCTCAACACAAAGCCCAATTTCTTCCACTCTCTTCTTAATGTCACATAGATCTGAATTTTGTTCTCCAAATCGCATGTCTTCATCACTTCCCATTCAAGTCTTTGCAATGCCCATCTGCCTTGGGGCTT
The DNA here is from genome assembly GCF_003265705.2 of Callorhinus ursinus. Lineage (NCBI taxonomy): Eukaryota > Metazoa > Chordata > Mammalia > Carnivora > Otariidae > Callorhinus > Callorhinus ursinus. The sequence goes on from NW_027397068.1 coordinate 17,625,675, forward strand.
TTATGCCACGTGGCAAAACTCAGCAGTCGGCAGCTAATAGGAAGGAGGGTAACATATGCATTTACTCTCAGACTGAGCAAAGGATTGGTTGTTGGAGTATCTCCCATGTAGCTAGAATCAGAGTCTGTAGAGTGTTCCAAGTGTTGGGGAAATACTATTAAAAACAAAATCTTTTCCCAACCCAGAAAATCTCTCCACAAATATAGAAGAAAAAGAAAATAATTTTATTACTGAATAAACTTTAACCTGCATGTAATCCTCATCACAGAGAATCTGCTAAAGAGATTGCAAAGACAGGGAAAAATTGGACTCTCTTCTATAGCTAAGTGGATACAACCCATGACATCCACGTTTTCAAGATAAAATTGCTAATTTTCTTATATCTTTATGACAAGAAGTAGGGTTTGCAATGTGGAGTCAGGTGACCGCTGAAGTTAGGCTCATAATCTCCCAAGAGAATGTGAGATAGGGTGTTATCTTCCTTGATGATTACATTTCTGAAGGATGGTTTTCACTGGGTCCTTGAGGGAACTTTCTTTTTTTTTTTTTTAAAGATTTTATTTATTTAAGAGAGAGAATGAGAGAGAGAGAGAGCACATGAGAGGGGGGAGGGTCAGAGGGAGAAGCAGACTCCCTGCTGAGCAGGGAGCCCGATGTGGGACTGGATCCTGGGACTCTAGGATCATGACCTGAGCCGAAGGCAGTCACTTAACCAACTGAGCCACCCAGGCACCCTTGAGGGAACTTTCTTAAACTGTGAGAGTAGCAAAAGGCTTATTCAGCATGTTACCTTTCACAAGAAGGTGAAGGAACTCGGGGAGAGAGGGCTGCATAGTACATCTAGGGAAGCTGGGCATGGAATTTCACAAAGAAACCCATGGCCAAGATTGGCGAAGAAGAATTTTGAAGTATTTTGTGAGCTTGGAAAATGTGTATATCCTAGGTGACCAGGGAAGACTGGAGACCACTGTGCTCTTTCCTAATGTTTGGTATAAAGTCAGATTCTTATTATCATTGCATGACCAGAGATAATCCATTTGTGACTCAGATTGAATGTCTTGTCAGCCAGAAATGGGAAGAAAGTAACTCAAAGCAGAGTTATCTTATTTCTAAAAATAAGGAAATGTGACATTCTTACACTACTAAATGTGGTAGTTAATTCAGACCAGCCGCATGTCCTCACTGCCTATTACATACCAGTCACTGTTCCATGTAAGTAAGACCACAAAGATGCCAACAATCATGGAGCCTATCAAGTATTAGAAAAATCACACAAGCAGATGATTATAATCAAGAAGGGTGAGTTATGAAATGAGAAGCATAGATGATACAGATGTTGTCAGAGACCCACGTTTGGGGTGTTAAGGAAGGTTTCCAGACATTAATAAGTCCAAACTGAGACTCAAATGAAGAACAGGAATTACTAATTGTAAGTACAATACGATAATGGATTTAAAATAGCGACCTCCAGATTAAAATAAAACTTAATTCTCCAAAAATATTTTTACTAAAGTAAGGAAGTGTGGCCTAGATCTTAGAAATATTTCCACCAAAATAGTTAAACTTCAAAGAGGAAAACTTTCATTATCCGGAAAATGCTTTTATTCATCTCATTTCTTTAATGATGTTAAAGTGTTCCTTTGTTTTCTGAACTTCAGATTTCACTGCTTGAGTCTTCAGGAGGAGTCCAAGGAATTACTTAGCATAAAAAGAAAACTCAAATTACTGATTATGATTTTGCCAAATTCTTTCACGCTTTACCCAACCAACTTTGCTTGTAATACATGGGTACTCCATCAGGTGCTGGGGATAACAACATAAAAAATAGCCAGTCCTTCCCTTCAAGTATTTTTCTATACCTGAGTAGCAGGTATAGAAAGAAATAATTACCAGCTACCTGCCATGAATGATGCTTCCTGAAGTCACGCGATAATGCAATTACATGAAGGCTCTAACATCCTTACATAACCAGCAGATTGGGAACACAAATTTTAACAGATGACCACCTTGAGGCTGCTGCCAGCTTAGGACTCTCATTATCTTTTTTTTTTTTTTTTTGAGATTTTATTTATTTGAAAGAGAGAGCGCACGAGCAGGGGGGAGGGGGAAAGGGAGAGGGAGAAGCAGGCTCCCAGCTAAGCAGGGAGCCCAATGAGGAGCTTGATCCCAGCACTCTGGGATCATGACCTGAGCTGAAGGCAGATGCTTAACCGACTGAGCCACCCAGGCACCCCAGGACACTCATTAACTTTAAAGGCTGTACCATTACTGGCTGATCCACTACTACTATTTCTTTTCTTTTTTTTTTAAATTTATTTATTCATAAAAGACAGAGAGAGAGAGAGAGAGGCAGAGGGAGAAGCAGGCTCCCCGCTGAGCAGGGAGCCCGATGCGGGACTCGATCCCAGGACTCTGGTATCATGACCTGAGCCGAAGGCAGATGCTTAACGACTGAGCCACCCAGGAGCCCTCACTACTACTATTTCTGATCACACCTGTTTAATGGTAGTTTGCAACATGTTCTTACAGCGTATCTTCTGCTGTCCACCTCACCCAAAGAAAAAAAGGATGCCCTAATAACAGTCTCAAAAAAAAAAAAAAAATCCACATGTGTGGATACATTCTTTTGAGAAATCCTTTTTAAAAGCAAGGCAAGGAGGGCGTGGGTGGTGCAGTTGGTTAAGCGTCCAACTCCTGCTTTCAGCTCAAGTGGTTATCTCAGGATGGTGAGATTGAGCCCTGGGCTCCACCATCAGCAGGGGTGGGGAGGTGTCTGCTTGAGATTCTGTCTCTCCCTCTCACCCTCTGCCCCTCCTGCTTGTGCTCTCTGGAGCACGCTCTCTCTCAACTAAATAAATCTTCAAAAAATTGAGTCAATAAAAGCAAGGCAATATTTTACCTCTGTTTTTAATTTAAAGATGAGAGGAAAAAATGAGTAGATCACTGAATTTTTAAGTCATACAAACTTTAGTAGCTATTTTCATAACAGCTCAGCTGGGAAAAACAAACAGTTTATTTCAGCATTTCATTGAATAAAATAGATATTTTCAGAAGAAACTCAGAAAGAAATGGAAGGAGAATGCTGTATTTTTCCATTTAGAAGAATGGTAAATTCAATTTAAATGTACTTAATTCATTGATGATATTTAGTATCCTTAGATTCTAGGCCACTGTAAACATATAGTAAGTAGCAGGTAATAGGAAATAGGAGGTTCTTCAATTGAGTTTTTAAAAGTTAAACAGTAGTATGTACTGACACTACACATTACATGGAAATTAATCCTTAAATTGGAAATTTAGGTATAATTGCAACTAATCACTTTAATTGTGTAATTGCCTAGTCTAAATGGGCTGCTTGCTATAAGCTGTTTTGTGGGTAACTTTTTAATTAGATCTGTGTCTTGAGAAACAAAATAATCCACCAACACCATGTTATTCACCAACAGAACTATTAAGCAATTAAATCAAAAGGAATGCAAATCCATGCAAATATTCCAAAATAATAGTTCATAGATTGTAATGATTCTCCCAAATCCCTAGGCTGACTTTTAAGATCATCTCATTCAAAACAAAATGGCTTTATCTCTTTTCAAAGAAAATAATGTTCAATTTTTTTAATTTTCATGCAATACAGGAGTTCTATTTCTAAAAAATAAAAATGAAGTCAGCCTTCAGTCTATACCTAGAAATAACCACTGATGTTTTCTCTTATATCTTCTAGACTTTTTACTATCCATAAAAATTTTCTTACAAAAACTGAGTTATTTTTAAGCAATGTCCCTCATTCGGTTTCATTTACTTATGTTAATATTAAAATGCTTTAGAGTCTATTCATAAATTCTATCTTCCTTAATGTATATATTTTTCAGTGTATATATATTTTTCCTTATTTACCTAACCAATCCATTTTTAAAGCACAATTATTTTCCACATTTCTTTTTTTTGCTATTATAAGAAATATTATTAGAATGGGACATTCTTATTATACTTTTGATGCACTTTACTTGATAAATTCCTACACTGGACTTGTTGGGTCAAAGGCGATATATTTAAAATATATAATTTAAAAGCTTTTATTAAATATTTCCAGATTTTTCTCCAAAAGTTTATATCAACATATAGTCTCATTAATAGTGTATGAAATGGCCTGTTTCCTGACACTTTCACCAACACTAGTTCTTATCAATATTTTTAATTTTTGTCAAACTGGTTTGGTTTTTTAAAGTTTAAGGAGGAATTGCAAGGGGGAGACTTTGGGGATAATAGATATGTTCCTTTTTTTAATTATAATGTTTCAGTTACATACATATGTCATAACTCATCAATTGCATACTCCAAATACGTGCAGTTTATTGTATGTCATTTATACCTACAATAAGGCTGAAAAAAAGAAAAGAACCCAAAATAAAGGCAAGGCAAAAAAAAAAAATTGTTTGGTTTTCATGTTTCTTGGATTACTGGGGAAGATAAATAATTTTAGGTGGTATGGGCCATTAGGCAATTGTGTTTTTTATTACTGACTTGTTCTCTTTATAAATTAATATATGTAAATATATATTACATAATTACACATATATTACATATTACACATATATTACATATACAATCAAATATATAGTACATAATATATGTAAATATATTTTCCAAGTTTGCGTATTTTGATTCTGCTGTATTTGGTCACCAGAAGTTTCAAATATTTATGTACCTAAATCTACTAATCTTTTAGATTGTCAGGACAGGGTCCTATAGCAATGTTTCTGAAGCAATAACAATATTCATGCCAAGTCTTTTTTGAAGGAGGTCTACTCACTGTCCCCTGCCTGCTTTTAAAGCTCAAGTCAGAACCAAAGTGGGTTTCAGAGGACACAGAAGCCACTCATCTTCTTTCAACCTTTCTTTTTCTAGACAGCAAAAAGTTCTTACAGCTCCCACAAAGAGTCACACACTTGTCTTTACAAAGAGCACATATACTCTGTTGAATCATAAAACGAAACGAATGTGACAATTTTGGACTTAAAAAAAAACGGCCATTTTATTGGGCTCCATTTAACAGGCAGACCCCGGTACAGATCAGAGATTTGGGAGTGTGGATCACTCAGCAATGTCAGCCTGCAAAGAGGTGGATTTCTTGGAGGCAAAGTCCCACATGGAGAGAGTAAAGCTCTCGTACTGAGAAAAGGCTGTGATCTGTATGTGTAAAAGTCATCTGGTATTGGCAGGGATAGAGACCGGAAGAACAGCTGCGGACATGATGGACAAGCCATTCGTTTCTAGGGCCAGGGCAAGCCTAATGCAGTTCACACAGAGCTGTGGTGTACATGCTTTCAAATTACCGATGACCCAGCCCTAGCTTCCCCATCACCCTGCTTCTCAGCTATATTCCAGAGGAAAGGGAGGGCAGGAAGTAACTTTACTGCTGCCACCAAAGTAAGGAAGCTTAACTAAAACCAAGGTAATTCAAAATAGGAGGAAAGGCCAGGTTTGGGGGAGACATGGTGAATAGCAGAGGGCATGTTGGTCTTCAATGGGACCTGAGGCTGCTGGCTCAGGTGACAGCACTAACTACAAATCCAGCATAAAAATATATTCAGAAATAGAAATGGGATACATATGTAGAAACAAGAGGCAAAACTGTTCAGGAAAGCAAGAGTTAGAGATGTTAAGAACTCCAGGGCAGGAAATGGAGACAGCATAGAAGGATGAAGGTCTTAGGTTCCTACTGGGCTTAAAGAAACACCATAAAGGGCTGTGGGGAAGGTACAGCCATAATCTTTGATGGGAGAATTGCTACTATCATGGGGAGCAGAGGAATTGCTTTTCAGAAAGTATAAAAGTTGTATTCCAGAATACATAGCACTCCATGTAGCACTCACTTCAGAATGCAGAGATCAAAAAAAGATTCTAAAGAAAATTTAATAAGCTTTAAAAACTCTGAAATCATATTGTGGAGAGGAAGGGAGACTGAAATTTTCTAAACTTTTTTTTTAAAGATTTTATTTATTTATTTGAGAGAGAGAATGAGATAGAGAGAGAGAGAGAGCATGAGATGGGGAAGGGTCAGAGGGAGAAGCAGACTCCCGGCTGAGCACGGAGCCCGACACGGGACTCGTTCCTGGGACTCCAGGATCATGACCTGAGCCGAAGGCAGTCACTTAACCAACTGAGCCACCCAGGCGCCCTAAACTTTGTTAAGAGATACAAGTGTTTTAGATGATATTCTCCCAAAAATGAAGCATTTTACATTGGTGGTGAATTTTTTCGAAGTGAAATGAGATAGTGTGAAAATTAACCTCCTTATGGGTGATTTCCACCTGCTGACTTTGAAATTCACAAGAGACAGATTTTAATCATTGGAATGGATTTGCACACAATGTAGCAAACCCTTTCTCCTTCCCTCTCTATTTTTTTCCTTTCAATGTCTTCCCCTGCCCCCCAACAATCTCCATGTGTTACTTTTCTCCAAATGTAATCAAAGACATGTTTACGTGGCTTTATCTGATACATATCAAATAGTCAATGCAATCAAAGACATGTTTAGGTGGCTTTATCTGATACATATCAAATAGTCAATGCAATCATGCCAATTTGCCATATTTAGCTTGAAAGTTGAACAAAAGTCAAAATGGCTGCACTAATGCTTCAGGAAATCTCTATTTTAAACTAATTAATCTTTTTCCTCTTTTCTGCAAACCTCCCCTCCTCCCTTCTTAGCCTCTTGTCTCAGGAACCCCATTCCACCTTGAAGACATGATGAATGAGGCTGGTAGCACATACATAATTCCTGTCAAAACTGGATAAAACCCCCTCAGACCCTTCCTGGGGGCAGGCTTGCAGTTTTGAAGGCCTTGGGCTGCTGTAGTCTTTGCCTGGCAAAGCAATAAAGCTATTGTTCCTCTTCATTCACAAACCCTGTCTTTTTGTTACATATTTTGGCTCTGGAGCACAGAGGTCGGTTTTTGACAACAAGCTCATGGTAAAAAAAAACAGTGGTGCTTTTGGCTGGGCATTGTCTCTTCACAATATCAAAGTATGACAGATGTTGACTTTATAGAGCTTTGTGAATAGTCAAGGAACCTCAGGCATAACCTAAGATTGGAAACTCTGCTTGCGAGGAATGTATCCTTAAAATTAGATTTAATACTAATCCCTCTCTACTTTTACAAATACTTATTAATAGAATTCACTGATTTCGGAGCACCTAGGTGGCTCAGTCTGTTAAACATCTGCCTTGGGCTCATCGTCCCAGGGTCCTGGGATGGAGCCTCCCTTGGAGCTCCTTGCTCAGCGGGGAGTCGGCTTCTCCCTCTCCCTTTGCCCCCCCCCCACTTGTGCTCCTGCTCTCTCTCTCTCTCTCTATCTCATGCACACATGCCATCTCTCTCAAATAAATAAGATCTTAAAGGAAAAAAAGAAAACAAATCTATTTTTTAAAAAAAGGAATTCACTGAAATTATCATATATGGAATCCCTTTGAAGAAACACTATTGCACTACATAAAATCTCCCAGGGAAGTAAAACCTGAAATTAACAAAAAAACAAAAATGCACTCGCTTACACCTTAAGAAACTAGGAGCATCTGATGTGTGAGCTGCTCCAGCCATTCCTTTCTCTGCAGGCCTCTCTTCCCACTAAACACCAATCGAATCCCTGATACTGCACTAGGCACTTTGAGTATGTGATAACATTTCATCTTCACCACAGCCTTGTAAGGTAGGTGATCATCTTCATTTTAAAGGGCAAGGACATTAGATTTAGATTAGATTCATAGCAATCAAAATACTTTGCCATAGCTAATACATGGTCTTGTCTGAATGCAAATTAAACACCTCAAGAGGCATTTATTCATTCAACAAATATTAACTGAGGGCCTGGGCACTGGGGATACAGCAGCAAACAAAGTAAATTTCTTGCCCACATGGGGCATATATTCTGGTGGAATTCTATCTTAATTATGATATTATATTACTATATCCCAGCCAAACATTCCTATCCCTGCCCTTTGGCAATGGCTGCTAATCCGTATTTTCACAGGAGGCACCAAGAACTGGATATGATTTAGCAGCATGAGCACAAGAACTTGATGGACCGATTTAGGGTTTGTTTTGATTCTGGATACTTCTCGTGTTTGTGATTACCTCACCTTAGTTGGGATCAAAGGGTAAAACTGGTATCAGTTTTAGATGCTATTCTCCCAAAAATGAAGCATTTTACATTGGTGGTGAATTTTTTCGAGGTGAAATGAGATAGTGTCAAAATTAACCTCCTTATGGGTGATTTCCACCTGCTGGCTTTCCCTTGAGAGAAGCTTCTTTTTTCTTCCCTTTAAAAAATATAAGTCCAAGCTATGCTAATACTCAGGGTACAGAATATATTTTTGGCTCAAAATGTATCATGAATCAGAGATTATTTTTAAACTATTCAAAATGGCCTTGCAAAGAAATGTTCTGAGTTTTACTATTGCTAAACTGATCTCTGTAAGTTAGACTGGCATAGTGGAGCCAAACTTCACTGAACCTTCCTTCCTGCAACTGGATGTGGAGGAAGACATAAAGCAATAAAGAGTAATCACATGCTTCTCATATAGTCTCATATATTCCTCACTTCCCATACAAATGCTCAGGGGGGACAGGTGCTCAGTAGAGGGCTCTGAGAGAAAAGAGAATTTTGAAACTCAATTTACAATTGTCCCAAAAGTAAATTAACTGAAAATGGGGGTCCAAGAAAGCCAGTGGTATTCTGCAGCAGCCATGCATATCCTGCCCACCCCCAGCACTGTCCAACCAGAGAAAGAAGGTCCAGATGAGAAGAGGTCCCGCCAAGAGGAACTAGCAGCAGATGGGGTCTTTTTTTTTCTCCTCCGGGGTCCATTATTCAAAGCACCATATTTGTTGAAACATATACCTGGATAAATGGAGTTAACTGTCTGTAAATTAAACTAGTCCAAAAGCCATTCTGTGATACCTCTCATAAATGTGAATACCCTTCCCATTTAACTCACAAAAGTTTTGTAAAAATGTAATGAAATAATTTAGTTTGAAATGACTAACACAGAATACGTTACAGAATATATATTCTCACTAAATGTTTCTAGGAAAATAGCAGTTACAGTTATTTAATCTATTAAATGGAAATGTCTGAGCATAACATAGCATGGCACGGTTATGATTTCTATGTTATGACATAACACGGACAATGCTTGACTAACACGAATGCCACCCGTGAAGGATAAATGGGGGAGGAGCAATACAAAGATCCCTAACCCACACTCTGTATATCTAACCTGTCAGTTATAAAGATTAGCTGAACTTGGGAAAAAACAAGATGACTGAGAGGAATTGCATTTGGCACAGGTGAAAAATATCACCCCTTAAGTAACCACAACCTCCTTTCCCATAAATGAATATTAACCACCACAGTTCTTTAACTCTGGTGCAACTATTTTTCAAAAAATAAATAAATGAGCAAGAATAAAATTACAGTGATTACATTCATAATACAATCACAGCAATAATTATGTTCAGCTTACTATTGGGAATATGGAAAGTAATTTTGAGAGGAAATATTTTTAAATATCTCAAATTCACTTCTGAAAATGAATCAAATATTTTAGGAGATAATTAACTGAGCAAGAAAGATCAAAAGAGCTCTAACACAATAGTGTTAAGAACTACTTTTAACCACCCATAGATGTGTCTTTATTGTTGCATTAAATCCCATCCATGACCTACATAGCTACCTTTGCTCTTCACCTGGTTTTGCCACCTCGATAAGATACACTCCTCTCATTTTTGACACCATACTTTTTTTACTTTAACCGAGGAAGTCAACTGTCAATGATTTCGATATCATAAAATCTGCTTTATTTGAGGGCACTTTGGGAGTTCATTAAAAAACAAAGCAAAGACACCCCAAATTATAGTAAGCAGTCAATGAGCTAACCTTGGAATAGTTTTTAGATGAAGTTTAAAAATGTAATAAGGCAGTATACTGTGTTTGGATAGGCTATGAGACCACAGTTCTTCTCAAAAGTCTGAAGAACCCCTCTTTTCATGTTTAACATATTGTATGCTTACACAGCTGCTCTGTAATTATAAAGGAGCATATACGCCTAATTCCCAGATTTCTTAAGGAAGCTTATTCACCTAGAACATCAACCTCTATTGGAGATCAAGGATAGTCATTCAATAATTTCAGTATAAACAGATTACCAAAACTGCATGGCTCTATTATAAACATCCTGCTGTACAATGACTTTTATTGGAAATTTTAAATATATGGAATTTAAAAAGCTCCAAGATCATAATATTCATTCTTATTCAAATGGCTTCTGGGAAATTTTCAACACACCCACCCTTCTGAGGAGAGTTTCAGTAAGTATTTCACACGGCCAGTAGTTTTTTGGGCTGTGGAGTTCTCAGTTTCAGCCAAATCCCTGGCCTCGTCATTTCTGAAAATGTCCCTTGCTTACCCAAGCTTTCCAAAACGCTTTCCTAAAAAATTTGGGTTTAAGGTATGATCACACAGAGAAGTTGGAGAAACTGTCCATATGAAGTAATTTGTAAAGAAATATTTAGTCTTTAAGAGAGCAAATAGAAGAATGCTAGCCGCCTCCATTTTTTAAGTATCATCAAATTCCAGACTTTATACCATTTGACGAATTTCCTAGGTTTTTTCCTATCTCGTTGCTTTTATATGTTCATGCAATAGGAAAACCATGAGACCTCAATCACTCTTCAATTAGGACTCACAGATCATACCAATCTAAATCTCATTAACTTGGACCAAGAGTTCCCAAAATACAATTTCAATTTACTGGGAAAGATTAAAAGGCACATTTGGCATTTATACTGTAATGAGGAGTCAGTAGTGGGGGAAGGGCTATCAATCTCGGAGTTCTATTCTTTTTTTAATAAGCTTATGTGCTAATTTTAAAAGGCTTACAGAGTGAGTTTTCCAGACAAGAAAATAGAGAACTGGTCAATTCCTAGAAATGTCTCAGTGGAAAACATACGAGTTCTTGCTGCTGCCAGACCCCAGACCTTAACTAACCCACAAATGCGTACTTCAGCAGATACAGAGATGCCTCCCTGTAGGAAATAAAAGTAGTACATTGAAAAAGATTTGGCTGAAAGAGACTCAAAATCTAAGTATTCTCTTTGACCTCCTTCTCTCTCAGAAACTCTACAACACGTTCTATCAGCACTTTACATGCAAACCTTTTCCAGCTGGCCCTCCAGCCCTGCAGGTTCATGGTGGCTGATCCCTGTGCACAAATCCCGAAACAATCCCTGAGCCCCAAAGATTTCACCACCACTGGGTAATGTGCGGCTCTCAGCATGGCCACATTTCCCTTTGGTCAAGTCCCCTTCCACCTGAATTTTTCTGCAAATTTCCTCCCAGAAATTACCATATTTGGCAGTAGCAGATTCTGACTGGTTGAGAGTGAAGACCAGGTCGACCAGCTGAGATAGTAGCTAAGCAATGAGTAACTGTGTTTTGTTTGCAGCAGTACTGGCCCCCAACCCCTGGCTCCCCTGAACCTCAATCAACAGACCTCAGAGAGTACAAAGGAAAATATAAACGTCAAGCCTGCTGGAGGCTCACCTGAGGACGAGGACATTCCTGGTAGGTGAAAATGACTCACTAGCTGTCATCACCATTAGCGGCACCCCATTGTGCCTCAACAAGTGGTTCCCAGAGCCTCCCGTCCACCAAGCCTTTCCAGTATCAACCACTGGTTCCTTCCCTACAACTACCAACCTCAATTCTGGACTATCTTGAGGAATTTGTAACTACCAAATATTAAATTTTACTTAGGAAAAATCTAGCCTCATATTAGAATATGGGTTGATTGATGCTAAAACTCTGCAGAGAGTTAGTCTAAAAAGGAGACCCAAGGAAACAGAAAGGTCATGAGAAGGAAAAACATAGGGCTCAAGCCGAGAAGAAAGAAGGGAAGAAGTTGGCATCAGCAGGCTCTAATCCTGAGGAAAAGTTGCATAAATATAAGTACGAGTTGATTGCTGAGCCCAAGGCTAAGGGCAACTTTGTCCACCTGCCCCAGAGTACCTTTGTGTTGGATGATTTGGAATGCAAATCATCCAACAAGAATACCCTTGCTATAATGCTACATACTTATAAGAGAATTCTAGCTGAATTGACTAGTCCTTGTGGTATGCTGAATATAGCACCCCTAGTACTCACTCAGACCTTCATGAGTTGCAGCCTAATCACTGGGAAGCTGGACAGTCGATGGACACACAGGAGAAGGCCCCTGCCAGAGTCTTCCTCTTTGCAATCAATCACAGCTACTCACTTTATTTTTGGACTCTTGAGCCTGAAGCTTGTCTTTCCGTTGAGTCCAGATTGGAAGGTGGACTGTGAGCAATTGACATGGTAAAAACTGGGTCATGGAGATGAGATCTTGTCACTGGTTTGAAACTGCCTTTAGAATGTAGGCAAAGACTTCACGTAAGGGAAGATTATCAAGTGATTTTTGCCACCTAGAACTGTTGTTCATAAAGGAAATGAAACATTGAAATCTCCAGAACATAACCACTTTTTTCTATTGCCACAGCTGCCACCCTAGTACAAGCCACCATCTTTTCCATCTCCACTAATAAAGTATCTTCCTAACTAGTCTTCCTACTTCCACATTTGTCCACTGTAGTTGATACTTCACATGGAAGTTGACGTGATTCTTTTAAAATAAAAGCCAGACCATGTTATTCCTCTGCTGAAAACATTCCAAAGGCACTCCATCACACTCAGATAAAATCCAACTTTTCAAAATAATCAGATTTTATATTTAAGCAAAATCCTGGCAGAGTGGGTTGAAGCCCTCCTCACTCCTTACTGTGTCTCCCAGGTAATAAATGCTCCTTACAAACAAAACAAAACAAAAACAACCAACAAACCCGGTTCATGTGAGGGTTATTTTCTCTCCTCACTTATTCCCTGTTGCTGTCCCATAGGCCTCCTCATTACTCACCTTCCTCTGACAAAGACCTTGGTATCTGGCTCATAGTCTTCCCACCCCAAGACTTGCCTTCATCCTGAGGGACTCCAATCTCCATTTTAAGCCCTAGTCTCTGAAGTTTCAGTCCCTGCATGTCCAGTTATCTTCTCAGAGCTTTCTAACTCTAATTCCACTACTACCACAATCAGTTATCCAAACACCACAAACTTCTCTCCTTCCATCTGGCTGGCTGAAGTAAGTCTACCTAAACGGCACTAAGATCTCTTTCATTAACCAATCCTCTGGCTTCTGCTCTTTCTGGTCTTTAGTTTCTTCCTTATTTATCTTTGATTCTATTGTCCATAATTTCAATCATAGTCTTAAAATTTTCTTATTGTTTTGTGCTTTTTGTTGCTGCTGTCAGAAAAAATCTACACCCTAGATGACTATAAGTATTATATTCCTTTTACTGACTAAAGAAAGTCATAGAATAAGGTAGAATGATTTCACTTTAAACTCTTGTTTACCAACCCAAACAGGCTCCCAACACTACCTGGTATTTCAACCATGATGCACTATTCAACTCACTCCTTCTCCACCGTGGCTTCAATTTTACTCAAATGTCTTCACAATTCCAATCCCCTCCTTTCCACCTCAATACCAGCAGATGACTCCTACTTACCAAGAAAAGAACATTCTCATTAAGTGTTAAGATATAAATTTTAATGGAATGTTAAAAATGGAACATTCCCAATTTTAAAAATATAAATTAAATGTATTAATCACAAACCAGTAGAGAGAAAATAAATAATAAGGTACCTAGCTCAATCTGACAGAAGAAAAAATACAAAGAAAATGTGCAGCAAACAGAAAGTACTATTTATTATGGCATAAATAAATAATGTGACATAAGTAAATTCAAATATATCAATAACCTTATAAATAAAATTGGACTAAAATTCCATTTAAATGGCAGACCTTTCAGACTGGATTTTTTAAAAATTAAAATATGGGTATGTGCTCTTTATAGGAGATATATTTAAATCATAATGACACAGAAAGGTTGAAAGTAAAGTCGGTGAAAAATATATCCTACGTAAATAATAACCAAAAAAGGTAGTAGTTTATTTCAGTATAATTGAAAACCAACTTTAAAGTAAAAATCATCACTAGGAATAAAGAGAGTCAGTACATTATAAAAGAATAATTCATTAGGATGATTTAACAGTTCTAAACATATTTAAGGGCGCCTGGGTGGCTCAGTTGGTTAAGCGACTGCCTTCAGTTCAGGTCATGATCCTGGAGTCTCGGGATCGAGTCCCACATCGGGCTCCCTGCTCAGCAGGGAGTCTGCTTCTCCCTCTGACCTTCCCTCTCTCATGCTCTCTCTCTCTCATTCTCTGTCTTTCAAATAAATAAATAAAATCTTAAAAAAAAAAGAATTTAAACATATTTAAATTATAAAAAGAAACTAAAGGATATATTTGAAAATCTGTCATTGCAGTGGAGAAATTTTTACACATTTCTCTTAATAAGTTAAAACTATATAGCATTCAATAGCATTATATATCAAATACTATTCTAAGCTCTGTAAATGTGTATTAATTCCCTTGCTCCAACTGAGCATCTTCACTTAAATGTCTAGGAGACTCTCAATCTTAACACACTCAAAATGGAACTCCTAACTTTCATCCCCCAAATTTGCCTCAACCATAGTCTTCCACTCTTAATATTGATGCTCCATTGCTCCAGTCACCCTGGCCAAAAGCCTTGGAGTGATTCTTACTCCTCTTTTGCCCATACCTCATTTCCAATAGGTCAAGAAGTCCTGTTGACTATGTCTTCAAGATACATCCAACCACCTCTCACCCTCTTCTCTGCTACCCTCTGGTCCAAACCACTATCATCTTCTACCTATAGCCGCTTACCATGGTTCAACTCACGATTTTTCAACTTTACATTGGTGCAAAAGCAGTACGCATTCAGTAAAAAACCATACTTCAAATTTTGAATTTTAATCTTTTCCCAGGATAGCAATATTGTTGGGGCTAATGTAGAGCATAAAATCAGCCCGTAATACCTGGCTTGCTAAAATGTAACACGGAGGCCACTGGGGGCGAGGGAGGGTTTCAGAGAAGGGCTAGGCCTTTGGAATGCCGAGGCCTGTGAGGCCATTCTGTCATTGGAATGCCGCGGGGAGTTGCCTTCTGGAAGCCTTCTTCCAAACAGCCATACTGTGATCTAAGAGATGTGTGCATTGTCCCTTAGGCTATGTTTAGTAGAACATGCAGATTAGCATATCTTATCTTTCACATAACTCCTCTCAGTTTCAGTAAGACCCCTTGTCACACATCATGTGCTTGAGAAACAGTGATAAGGATATCCTGAAGGACCAATAAAAGCGGAAGCCAAGAAGAGCAAAGGGTCTTCATCTCTGAGCGCTGACCCCCTGCCTTCTCCTCTCTTTCACGGCAAAGTTTGGAGTAATCTTTCATCCGTCGGTACAGGGATTGCTGGCCATTCCCGGCACAGTATGTGTTATGATACTCTCCTGTGATGCTGGGCTCTGACAGTGAGCCCCAGGTCCCAGTCAGCCATGCAATCCCAAAGGTAAACAACCAGTATACTTACAACCATTCTGTACCCATACCACCATTCTGTTTTTCACTTTCGGTACAGTATTTAATAAATTACATGAGACATTCAACACTATATAAATATGCTTTGTGTTAGATGATTTTGCCCAGCTGTAGGCTAATGTAAGCCTTCTGAGCACGTTTAAGGGAGGCTAGACTAAGTAAGCTATGACATCTGGTAGATTAGGTGTATTAAATTCATTTTCAGCTTACGATATTTTCAACTTACAATGGGTTTATCAGGATAGAATCCCATGGCAAGTCGAGGGAGATCTGTATTCCTTCAGCAGCCTTGTAACTAGTCTCCTTGATTCCACACTTTCCCTCATACCATTCTGTTCTCAACATAGCAGCCAGGGTGATTCTTTTAAAATATATGTCAGATCATGTCACCCATCTGCTCACAAACCTCTGCCTTCTCACTTTTCCTACAGCAAATGTCAAAGACGCTTACAATGGTTTCCAAGGCTCTACATACTTGATTCCATTTTACCTCCTAGACTACTTACATGCTCTCCCTTGCGGACACCACTCCACAAAACCATTGAATCCTGAACCATGCCAAGCATACCCTGGTCCTGGGACTTTTGCACTTTCCTCTTTCTGGAATACTTTTGCCCCAGATATCAGCATGGCAAGCTTCCTCGCCTCTTCCAGGTCTGTACTCAGATGCCATCAACCTCATGAGGCTAAGCCTGACTGCCCTATATAAATAGGAATCTGCCTCCCACTCTCACTTCCACCCACCTTCTTCTACTCTATTATTTCCATGGCACTTATCTTCTAAGATACTGTATAATTTACTTATTTATTATATTTATTTTCTGTCTTTCCCCAAGAAAATATAAGTTGGAGTGGGGGTATATTTTGTTCACTTGTATATTGCATATGCCAAGAACAGAATTAGCACACAATTTTAAGGAATTAAATATTTGTTCAATGAATAAATGAGTACTCAAAAACTAACCAGAGTTTCATGGCATTATGTATCATCCCAATTACAAATGAGGAAACTGAGGCACAAATAGGTTAAGGAATTTGCCCAAGTTCTCACAGCTAGACAATGACAGAAAAGAGATCTGCTTCTGTTTTCCCCACGTGTTTTTTAAACTTCTATGCTGTACTAACACTCAATTATTGCTCTTCAGCAAATGAGAAATCAAGCCACAAAACCACCACAACATGAATATTTGAATCACAAAGTAAACAAATTTGATATATATACTTCATTCCCAACAGAATGTATATCTTTTTAAGCATATTTAACATAGTTACCCAAAAAAACATGTTAACAGCAAAAGATAACACCAGGGCAAGATTCAACATAATACAGACATTATTTTACTTCAAATGCAATAAAATTAGAAATTGATAAATTAAAGACACTTTTTTAAAGATAATATACAGATGGAACCTAAAAATCATACTTCTAAATAATTCACACGTTAAAAAAGGAATTTGGATCAGAATGAAACATAAAAAGCACTAGATAGCTAAATTTCTGGGAGTCACTACATTTGTTTCTTTTAATGCTTTCTATTTAAATGTATGTTAGAAAACAAGAAAGACTGCAAATATGTGAACTAACAATTTATTCTCAAGAAGCTGGGAACAGAATTACAATAAACACACACAAAAGTATAAAACAGGAAATAAAGATTTAAGCAGAAAGCAATGAAAACAAAAGTAGATGTGATTCACAAGTTAGTACTAATTCTTAGAAAAGACTATAAAATAGATAAGTTGCTGGTAAGACTGACAAAGAAAATGAAAGGGATGATAAAAATAAACAGTATCAGGAGTAATTCATAAGGTATAATAACAGGGTAGAGAGTTTTTAAACATGAAAATACAGTGAGGGGCACCTGGCTGGCTCAGTCAGTGAAACATATGAGTTTTGATCTTGGGGTTGTGAGTTTGAGCCCCACACTGAGCGTGGAAATTACTTAAAAATAAAATCTTTTTAAAAAGAAAGAAAAGAAAATACAGTGAATAACTCCATGTCAATAAATATCAAAACTTGAGCAGGAATAATAAATTATGGGAAATCGGAATTACCAAAACTAACAAAAGAAGAAATATAAAACTTTAATAGATTTATGACCATTAAAAAATTGGGGTCAGTGGTTTAAAATCTACCTACAAAATCAAAGGGGATAAAACCTTTCTAGACCAGAAAACCTTACCTATATGTTCTTCAAAATTATCAGCAATCATATTATCTCTAATACCAACAGTTTCAAATAACAGAAAATGAGGAAATTTTCCCTAACTCATTTTATGATGCTGTTATGATATTGATGTCAAAGCTGGGCAAGAAAAGTACAAAAAAGAAAAACTAGCAGCCAATCTTGTTTACGAAAAAGAACAAAAATATCTTAAATAAATATTAGCACACTAAATCAAGGATTATCTAAATGTAATATATGAATAATCTAAGTAGGGATTTTTTAGGAGTCATGGAAGTTTAAATATCAGAAGATGGATTGAGAGGATTCTAAGATGGTGGAGGAGAAGCACCAAGAATCTCTCCCCATCCTAGACAACAACTGCACTGGCAAAATCTGTCTGATACAACTATCTTGAACTCTGGAGTC
Source organism: Callorhinus ursinus (assembly GCF_003265705.2). NCBI lineage: Eukaryota > Metazoa > Chordata > Mammalia > Carnivora > Otariidae > Callorhinus > Callorhinus ursinus. The sequence goes on from NW_027397068.1 coordinate 17,643,866, forward strand.
TTTTGAAGGCTTGCAACTTCTAGAGGAAGGCTTGGGTGGTAAATTGTCATTGAACTTGGTCAATTTCAGCTGTTCTACAGTAGCAGCCACCCATCTCCCACATCTCAGACACACGGCAGGCAGCTGTGCCTGACTTCCTAGAGCAGCTTGCAGCAGCTTATGGAAACCAGGGTGGGCAAACAGGGCCCTGCCCTCCAACTATCAGGAATCTTTGTTCTGATAGCTGATGGCTGCTTCTGATCACAGAATTGAAGAGAGGTGGGTGGCCATTGTTGGAAAACCTCCCTCCCATTGTTACAAGCCCCTCTTCTAGCTGAAGTTACTTTCAGGGGATTTAAAGAGGCAGTACCCTCCCTTCACCCTTAATTCTTCTCTTTTTCCCCTTTTGAAGCCAGACATTAAAGATTAGGACATTCAAAAACAACTGCATATATGGGGAAAATAAGAAAGTGACTACGCATATCCAGGAAAAGGTTAAGACCTGAGAAGACCTTAGATTTTTATCTCAGGATCATCCTCAACACAGAGATAGCTTACAACAATAAAAATAAATAAATAAATAATAATAAACAAACAAATAACAAAAAACAGGAGACACTAAGAAATGGGGAGAATCTGACATCCGTAATTACCACATTATTAGAATCAGATGTCCAGTTTTCAACAAAAAATAACAAGACATACAAAGAAACAGAGGAATACGGCCCATCCAAAGGGAAAGGATAAACAGAAATTGTCCCTGAAAAAAGATCTGATGGCAGATCTACTAAACAAAAATGTTAAAACAACCATCTTAAAGATGTGCACTGATCTAAAGGGAGATGTGAAGAAAGTCAACAAAATGATATAGGAATACATCAGAAATATCAATAAAGAGATAGAAAACATAAACAAAAAAAAGAAACTCAAGTTGAAAAATACAATAACTGAAATGAAAAATTCACTGGAGGGATTCAAAGATAGATTTGAGCTGCCAGAAGAGTCTGTGAACCTGAAGATAGGACTATGGAAATTACTGAGTCTGAAGAACAGAAGAAAAAAGAATGATGAAATGGCAACAGAGTGTTAGGGACCTGTGGGATACCATCAAGCTTACCAACACACTCATTGTGTAAATCCCAGAAGGAGAAGACAGAGAAAGGGGCAGAGAGAATATTTGAAGAAATAAAGGCTGAAAACTTCCCAAATTTGATAAAAGACATGAATATAAACATCCCAGAAGCTCTATGAACTCCAAGTAAGATGAACTCAAAGAGATCCACACTGAGACACACTATAATGAAACTTTCTAAAGATAAAGAATCTTGAAAGCAGCATGAGATACAACAAATCTTTAATAAGATTATCTGCAGATTTCCCATTTTCTGACCAGAAACTTTGGAGGTCAGAGAGAGAGGAACAATACATTCAAAGTGCTAAAAGAAAAAAGAAAAAAAAAAAACCTGTCAACCAAGAATCTTACATCTGGCAAAACTGTCCTTCAACAGTGAGGGAGAAATTAAACAAAAGCTGATGGAATTCATTATCACCAGACCTGCCCTGAAAGAAATGCCCAAGGGAGTTCTGCAGAATGAAATGAAAGAACACTAGACAGTAACTTGAAGCCATATGGAAAAATAAAGAGCTCAATAAAGTTAATGCATGGGAAATTAAAAAGCTAGTATTACTTTAAGTACGGTTTGTAACTCAAGCTTTGATTTTCTACATGATTTAGTAGACTAACAGATTTAAAAAAAAACAGTTACTAGTTTAAATACTAGTGCTACTGTAACTTTAGTTTGTAACATCAAATTTTGTTTCTTACATAATTTAAGAGACTAATGCATTTAAAAAATTATTAGTTTATGTTCTGGGGCACACAAGATACAAAAATGTAATTTTTGGAAAATCAACAACTGAAAGGGATGGAGACAGAGCTAATTTTTTATGTTATCAAAGTTAAGCTGCTATAAATTCAAATCTGAGTGTTATAACTTTAGGATACTAAATGTAATCTCCATGGTAACCAGCAAGAAAAATAGCTATAAAATATACACAAAAGGAAATGAGGAAGGAATTTAAACATTTCACTACAAAAAAAAAATCTAAATGCAAAAGAAGGGAGCAATGCAGAAAATGAGGGGGAAAATAACTACAAAGCATATAAAAAACAAATAGCAAAATAACAGAAATAAGTCCTTTATTATCAGTAATTACTTTAAATTACAGTTGACCCTTAAACAACAAGAGTTTGAACTGCAAAAGTCCATTTACACGTGGATTTTTTTTTCAGTAAATACAGTACTGTAAATGTATTTTCCCTTTCTTATAATTTTCTTGACATTTTCTTTTTTCTAGGTTACTTTATTGTAAGTATATAGTACATAATGCATAACATATAAAATATGTGTTAATAAACTGTTTACGTTATCAGTAAGACTTTCAGTCAACAGCAGGCTATTAATACTTAAGTTTCTGGGGAGTCAAAAGTTATATGTGGATTTTTTACTATGCAGGGGGTTAGTACCCCTAACCCCGCATTGTTTAAAGATCAACTGTACTCTCTCCAATCAAATTTGAATTAAATTCTCCTATCAAAAGACAGATACTGGCAACATGGATAAAAAGACAGCTATTGGCAACATATGACCCAACTACATGTTATATTCAAGAGACTCACTTTGTATCCAAAGACACAGATACAATGAAGGAGAAAGATATTCCATGCAAATAGTAATGAAAAGAGCAAGGGTGGTTATACTAATATCAGACAAAGCAGATTTTAAATCAAAAAAGGTTACAAGAGACAAGAAGGACATTGTTTATTAATATAAACAGCTATAAATCTATAGCTATAGCCCTGCTAAGGTGGAAATTTATAACTTACATTAAAAAACAAGAAAGATCTCATATCAACAATCTAACTGTAAGGAACTCAAAAAAGAAGAACAAACTAAACCCAAATATGGAAGGGAGGAAGGAAATAATAAAGATTAGAGCAGAGATCAATGAAATATAGAATAGAAAAACAATGTGGAAATCGATGAAGCCAAAAGTTAGTTCTTTGAAAAGATCAACAAAATTGACAAGACTTCAGCAAGATGGACTAGGAAAAAAAGAGAAGACAAAATTACTAATACTATTACCGAGTCCTACAGAAATAAAAAGGATTGTGAGAGTACTATGAAAAAGTGTATGCCAATAAATTGGATCACGTACATGAAATGGACAAATTCCTAGGAACACAAATCATGAAGAAAGAAAATCTGAATAGACCTATAACTAGTTAGGAGAATGAATCTCTAATAAAAAAACTTGATGCCTTCACTGGTGAATTCTAGCAAACATATAAGGAACTAATAACAATCCTTCTCAAACTTTTCCAAAAGAATGAAAAGGAGGGAATACTTTCTAACTAGCCAGCATTGCCCTGATACCAAAGCCCCAAAGACAAAACAAGAAAATGGAGAATACTTCTATGAACACTGATTGAAAAATCCTTGACAAAATACTAGCAAACCGAATCAGCAGCATACTAAAAGGATCATACACAATGACCAAGTGAGATTTATTCCTGGAATGCAAGAACGGTTCAACATACCAAAAAAATCAGTCAACGTAATACATCACACTAACAGAATGAAGGAAGAAAAAACAAACAAACAAACAACAACAAAAAAAAAACACATTATCAGCTCAACTGATGCAGAAAAAGCACCCAAGAAAATTCAACATCTTTTCATGATAAAAACAAACTAGGACTAGAAGGAAGAATACCTCAACAACAAACATAATCATTTGTTCTACCAACGACCCCTTTTCCCATATGCCATGGGTACTTCAATGGAGGGATAAGGCACCTGCACATAAAATTTTATGAAGCCTGCAGAAAGCAGGGTGATCAGCATGCTTCCTTCAATAACTTTGTGTCCAGCTTGCCTAACTAATTATTTGGCCTAGTTCTAATCTACCCCAGACCCAAAGGCTTACAGATTCCCTCATCCAAACATAACTGCATACAAAATTTCATGTGAGGTAAAAAGCCCACACTGTGAAAAGGAGAGCCTTCTTCAACTTCCTCATACTATACCAGATCTGCAGAACATGCACATGTATGGTACAATTCCTTAATAAGACATTATCATTAAAATTATTTTTGTGGCCCATTCCCTACCCCTAGGTAAATCAATAACCAAATCATCCACATAAGTGGTCACACCTGTCTTTTGGCCTTCTTAAGAATATAGCTATCTTTTTCCTGCCCCCCAAAAACAAACTGAAGAATAAAAATGCAGTATACTTTCTATTTCCGAGGTGAGCTAGACCAAAGGTAGTGCTTAGCTCTACCTGTATTGATCTTGAAAAGATGGCAACAAAGCCCTTTTTCTGCCCATGGCCAAACTACTATTTAAAAGCCACTGGGAATACATGCACATTTTTACAATTGTATTTTTTTTAAAAAACACACAAAAGCACAACTATGTTTAGGTCACTCCTTTTTTTTTTCACTTTTAAACTTAAGTTTATGAAAATTAAATTATGTGTACAGAAAACATTTTTGTTCTGCATATATAATAAGGTATTACAAGATACTTTGAATATGTCAGCAAAGTTTTCATTTAAAAGCAAAGATCACTGTGACATTCATTCTTTCAAAAAATACTTTCTATTAAGAAAGCTTATCCTGTTATGCTTCAGTAATTAAGGAAAGCACTCCTAATGAGCACCATTTTGACAGTAACCAAATGACATCCGAGCACAAATGTGTTGACTAAGTTACTGATCTTTTGAAACAAATAATATTAAACAAATTTGTGAACAAGTGTTCAGGATAATTAGTATTGATTTCTACGTATTCAAGGGTCTTTGAAATTGTGAGAGTCACATCACTCTTAGGTTAGAAAATCCTCTTTAAAGAGAAAAAAACCTTAAAATGCTTATTGTCAAGGGATGTTGCACAGGATTTACAAAGCACTTCAAAAACACTGAATGTAACTGTATTAAACTTCAGACTCCCACCCTAATTACAAAACAGTATCTTTCAGAAACCATAGTCTCTCTTAAAAGACAAAGAGGAATTTTCATGAGTAGGCTTTAACACCTTAAAAAAATTATTTCCTTCAATACTTCTCTATTGTTGACTTAAGGTAACCTTCTCCCTATTCTCTCCCATTATAACCATTAATCTTTATTGAGTGCTACTATTCCTGAAAAACATATTCCAAAAACTTGCTAAGCCTGTGACCACAAGGAAAACTACCTACACGTAGTTCAGAAAGGTTACACTCATCCAGTCCCCCCAAAGGAAATCAGCAGCTCCCCATATCAAATTGCTTGTTTGTTATTGTTTTTGGTCAATTTGTTTTCTGTAGAATTTAGGGAGCTGGGAAAGCAAGTGCCAAACTTCATTTCCAACCAAACTCTCCAGCTTTGACACTGGGACATATAAAAACTGAGCCTTCCCATCCCCATATATTCACTCCCCATGCATTCATTTAGTATCCCTCTACCCTCTGCACTCTACCTAGGAAAAAAAACAGGAGTTACTAAAAGAGCTAGACAGGATATTCTTTAAGCAGTTAATATCAATTGTAGTGTTACCCAAGACAAGGAAAATCCAAGTTTAAGAATACCAAAGGTTATTCCTTTTCAAGAATGTCAAATTTTTGGGGGCGCCTGGGTGGCTCAGTTGGTTGAGAGACTGCCTTCGGCTCGGGTCATGATCCTGGAGTCCCGGGATCGAGTCCCACATCGGGCTCCCTGCTCGGTGGGGAGTCTGCTTCTCCCTCTGACCCTCTTCCCTCTCGTCTCTCTATCTCTCATTCTCTCTCTCTCAAATAAATAAATAAAATCTTTGGAAAAAAAAAAAAAAAAGAATGTCAAATTTTTGTTAATGATAGGAGCCACATAAATCTCTCAAGCAACCCAAAGTTTCTCCCAAGAAAGACATCAAACCTGAAATGCTGGTAATAATATTTGATTCCAAATACTTTAGAATCCTAGCAACCCCTGAGGAAATGATTCTAACTCCACCCTCACACACACATACACAGACACTCTGTTTCCACTCTTAACCTCCACCAAATTTTAATTTGATCATCCTCTCTGTAAAGCTACAGGACCCTAGGGGAGAAAAAATTCATTGGTTTTTCAGAATATGTTTGGATTTGTACAAAGAAATTAGAAAGAATTAGAAATTAGAACTACCTGGGATTTTATCTTACCTGTGGAGAAACATAAATCCTGGGAAGATGGAGAACTAAAGACACAGGGAATAAGGATCAAGAGAGAGAATATGATGAGTTAAGGAGGAGGGAGCAGTCCTGCGGTCCCTCTGGGGAGGCTGAGGTAGTGAGATTCATCCCTTCTAAAGGGGCAGGGAGCAAAATGGTTACCTTAGGAGCACAGTGCCCTCTGCATGCTCACGCTTTCACCTACTTGGAACTGACCTATGCTTTGCAGTAAGAAGCTATTTACACTTTCAGTGGTGTCATATATGCACTGAGTTCCACTGTTGTTCACATAGGGCTTCAACATGATGGCCTCCTTGACTGTGGACCGTTGGGCAGCAAGGAGTATTTCCCAGTAAGAGTATAAATAATTGAGGGTAATAGTGTTTGTCATTTTTTTTCCTGCTATAGAATAGGGCCTGTAGAGTCACTCAATAAACATTTGCATGAAGGTTGAATCACTTAACCTACAGACTCCCCAGTAAAAGAATCAAGCTCTTGAGTGGCAGATTCCAGATTAGAAACTCCTAATGTCTGGGGCACCTGACTAGCTCAGTTGGAAGAGTATGCAACTCTTGATCTTGGGGTTGTGAGTTCCAGCCCCACATAGGGTGTAGAGATTACTAAAATAAATAAATAAATAAACTTAAGAAAAAAAAAAAAAAAGAAACTCTTAATGTCCAGGCCTGCTATGCTTTTCACACAACATCAGACACTAATAAGGAGTTAGGAGTTTAGTGTGTAATTAAGTAAATACTCAACCCCTTAAAACTTCAAATGCTAGGGAACAGGCAAGCAACCTGGGAACACATTCTGGGAGAGGGATGAAAATAATTATTTTCATTTTTAAAAAGAAGAGTTTAATTTTTTTAAGTTTAATTCATATAAATCCTAATTTAATTGTTCTAAACTCAGGCGGATTATAAGTAAGATTTAGGGAAAGGAAGATTTGTGGCACTTTGTGCTTTTCCAGAATATTTAGTTTAGGCCAAATTTTTTGGGCCTTGGGGAAGAAGACCCAAACTTACACAGTAGAGGGCTTACTACTGTACAGGTAATATTTGTATATAATGTTTTGTGAATAAATAATTTTTTTATAAATTTCATTTTTAAAAGATTTATTTATTTTGGGGGGGGCAGGGGAAGAGGGAGAGGGAGAGAGAATCTCAAGCAGACTCCATGCTGAGCATGGGGCCCAAGTGGGGCTTGATCTCATGACCCTCGATCTCATGATCACAACATGAGCCAAAACTGAGAGTCAGACACTTAACCAACTGCACCACCAAGGCACTCCAAAATAATATTTTTTAAAAGTAATAAAATCCAAAACCTATTCATGATTTAAAAAAAAAAAACCTCACATTGAGCTGGGAATAGAAGGGAACTTCCTCAACGTGATAAAGAATATTACTACACTGCACAACTGAAACTAATATAGTATTGTATGTTAACTAACTGGAATTAAAATACAGACTTAAAATAAATAAATGAATACTCTTTGAATAAGAAAAGAAAAAGAAGGAGAGGCAAACCAAGAAAAAGGCTCTTAATATAGAGAACGAAGTAATGTATACCAGAGGGGAGATGGGTGGGGGAATGCATTAAATAGGTGATGGGGATTAAGAAGCACACTTGTGATGAGCACCTGGTGTTGTATGAAGTGTTGAATCACTATATTGTACACCTGAAACTAACATTACACTGCATGTTAACTAACTGGAATTTAAATAAAAACTTTTTAAAAAAAATAATATCTACAAAATACCTAGAGCCAACATCACATTTAATGGTGAGAAACTAGAAATTTTTTCAGTAAGATCAGGAACAAGACTAGGATGTTCCCTCTCATCACTGTTTTTCAATATCACCCTGGAAGTCCTAGTCAAGGCAGTAAGACAAGAAAAAAGGAAATTAAAGATATACAGATTAGCACACAAAACACAAAACTGTCTTCATTCACAGGTGACATGATCATCTTTGTAGAAATCCAAAAGAATTAACAAAAAAACTTCTGGAACAAATAACCAAGGTTGCAGGATACAACCTTGCAAGTTAAAATACAAAAATGAGTCACTTTGCTGTATAGTAGCAATGGACAAGTAGAATTTTAAATTCAAAACACAACATTTATGTTAGTACTCCAAAAAATGAAATACTAATCAAACATAATTTGTATTATACTATATAAGGGAAATTATAAAACTCTGATGAAAGAAATCAAAGAACTAAATTAATAGAGAGCTATTCCATGTTCATGGACAGGAAGACTCAACATTGTCAAGATGTCGGTTCTTTGCAACTTGAGTGTAATCCTAGTGAAAATCCCAGCAAGGTATTTTGAGGATTTCAACAAATTAATTATAAAGTTTATGTGAAAAGGCAAAAGACCAAGAATAGTCAACATAATATTGAAGGAGAAGAATAAAACTAGAAGATTGACACTACTTGACTTCAAGACTTGCTATAAAGCTACAATAATCAAGACAGTGTAGTACTAGTGAAAGAACAAATAGATCAAATGCGATACAACAGAAAACCCAGGAATAAACCCACATAAATGCAGTCAACTGATTTTTCACAGAGAAACAAAGACAGTATAATGAAGAAAAGATAGTCTTTTCAACAAATGGTGCTGGAACTGAACATCCACTTGAAATCAATCAATCTAGACACAGAGCTTACACCCTAAAAAAATTAACTCAAAATGGATCACAGACCTAAATGTAAAAGATAAAACTATAAAACTTCTAGAAGAGAAGAGAAGAAAATCTAGATCACCTTGCATATGGCGATAACTTTTTAGATCCAACACTAAAGGCACAATCTCTGAAAGAAGGTGAAGGTGAACTGGATTTCATTAAAATTAAAAATGTTCTACTGTAAAAAACACCATCAAGAGAGTGAAAAAACAAGCCACAGACTAGGAGGAAATATTTGCACAAGACATATCTAATCAAGAACCACTAGCCTAAATACACAAAGAACTCCTAAAATTCAACAATAAGAAAATAAGCAACCCAATTAAAAAATGGGCCAAAGACTTTAACAAAACAGACCTCACCAAAGAAGTTATATAGATTGTAAATAGTCAAGGAAAAGATGCTCCATGTCATATATCATCAGGGAAACACAAATTAAAACAATGAGATACCACTACATACCCTTTAGAATGGCCAAAATCCATAATTCTGACATCAAGTATTATCAAAGATATGAACCAGTAGAAACTAATTCGATGCTGGTGGAAATACAAAATGGTACAGCCACTCGGAAAAATAGTTTGGTGGTTTCTAACAAAACTAAACATACTTTTGCCACATGATTTAGCAATCTCACTTCTTGGTATCTACCGAAGAAACCCAAAACCTAAAATCTGCACATGGATGTTTACGGCAGCTTTATTCATAGTTGCCAAAGCATAGAAGCAACCAAGATGTCCTTCAGTAGTTGAATCGATAAACTATAGTAGACCCAGACGATGGAATATTATTCAGCACTAAAAAGAAATGAGCAATCAAACTATAGAAAGACATGGAGGAAACTTAAATGCATATTACTAAGTGAAAGAAGCCAATCATACATACCATGTAATTCTGACTATATGAGATTCTGGAAAAGGTGAAATTATTGAGATAGTAAAAAGATCAGTGGTTGCCAAGGGTTGAGGGAGGAAGGAAGGAATAGATAGAACACAGAAGTTTTTAGGGCAGTGAAAGTACTCTGTTAAAATAGTGGACACATGTTATTATAAACCTGTCCAAACCAAGAATGTACAATATGAAGAGTGAACCATTATGTAAACTATGGACTTTGGGTACTAATGATGTGTCAATGTAGTTCATCAGTTGCAACAAATATACCACTCTGGTGGGGATGCTGATAATGGGGGAGGCTATGTGTGTATGCAGCCAGGAATTTATAGCACATGTCTGTACCTTCCATTCCATTTTGCTGTAAATCTGAAACTACTCCAAAAAATAAAATATATAAAAATTAAATTGAAAAATTTTTACATATACTTTGATAAATCTTAGTCGCATCCCCATTACTGTCCATTGTGTCCCCTCACCCCTTATAAGTAGACATTTTTATTAGTTCCTTGATCACCATTCTAAAATGTCTTCATTCAAATATAAACAAATACAGATATATATTCTTCTTCCATCTTCGTTAGATAAAACATAGCTTAGTTTATAGGCAAAATTCCGCTCCTTGCTTCTTCAGTTAACAGTAATATTTCCTGAAGATCTTCTTACACCACCACGTTATGGATACCTCACAACTGCATAGAACTCCACTGTGGGGCCACAAGGTCCCCATTGGTGGGCACTTGTGAAGTTTCTGGTCTTTTACTATTAAAGACCATACCATAATAAGTAAGTTGTACATATGCCATTTTATAATTGTGCATAGGTAACTGCAGAATAGAGTCAAAGAAGTGAGATTTCTGGGACAAAGGGTAAAATGCACCCATAATTTTAGTAGTTAGTGCTACGTAATATTCCACAGGTGTTGTGTCATTTTGCTCCAATTTGCCACCAGCAGCAGTTCAGGACTTACTGAGAGTGTGTTGTCAAACTTTTAGATTTCTGCCAATCTGGTAAGTGAAAAATGATACCTCACTATATTTGATCTTTGTTTCTCTTCCTATGAGTAGAGTTGAGCATCTTTTCATATGTTTATGGGCACTTCTCTTCTTTTTCTGTAATCTATATTCTCCTGCCTTTTAATCATTTTTTTATGGGGTTGCTGGTCTTCACAATTTTAGGAGTTCTTTATATATTAAAGTAGACACCTATGTGTGTGAAATGAGTGGCAAATATTTTTTCCTAGTCTGTCAATTGTCTTTTGGTTTTGCCTTACAGAGTCTTTTTTCTATTCAGAACTTTTGATCAGATTGTCCTTTTTAAACTTCACACAACCCTCAATGGTAGGGTTATCCCCGTTTTAGAGAAGAGAACACTGGGTTATAGTAATATTGAATAAATTGTCCAAGAATACACAAATCCAACCACAGATCTATCTGACTTTGAAGATGGTGTAATATCCATATTACACCACAATATTCTTGCCATGAAAATAAAAAATAAGAAAAGCAATCACATCTAACATTTTCTATTAACTATGTTTTTATCCTCACAACTCTATGAAGTTGGTATCATTATTATCATACTCATTTACAAATGAGAATTTGAGACTTCAAAAGGTTAAATAAATTTCCCTGGGAAATACTTCATCAAGGATCAAGTCCCCTCAGTCTCTGTCCAGAACTAGGGTGCACCCATATCCAAGCTCTACATTCCTTGTCCTCAAGGAACTTACAGAGTCCAGGAGTAGAGACAGAAAAGCAACTCGCTTCAATAATAGAGGTAAGAGCTGCATACAGGTACTGTTGGTATCAGTCCATTTATTTGGAATCTTAAGCTGTGTCTCATTTGTTTTGGAGTAATGATAAACTATCAGGCCAGCATCCAAGCAGCTGGGCAGGATCACCAGATACTGTCACTACACCCAGCCACAGTCATGTCTCCTCGCTATGCATTTAATGAAACACAAATGCCACAGTCCAGCTACTTGTCTGGGAACAGTACCTCACATTCACCACGTTCAGAAGCTCTGTGGAGAGAGGCACTCCTTATAGAGGACTTCCTGAACGGTCCACACTCTATCAGTTCCCCAGATTTTGCTCAGTGAGATCTAGCTCCAGAATAAACCAGACTGGCAGAGAGCAAAGTACTGGTCCTGCTTACAGTTCTTCCTACTGGGCAACTGCTCTTACTGAAATGTAATCTTAAGTGACGCTCTCCACCTATAGTGAGAGGGCTTTAGAAATTCTAGAAAGCTGTGTTTTCTGTTAAGGTGATATTAAGTATGCCTTTCAACATGATCTCCAGTGTCTCACCTGTGAAAGAAAACTGAAAATAGTTTATGGTCTCAGAGCCAGGAATAGTTTTACTCCCACCGAGACTGACTTTTACTTACCTTGTGACCCTGACACTCCTATGAAAGATCCCATTTCCCTCTTTGAATTGGCCCCAAGGAAGCTCAGATTTGAATGTGTGGCACACCCATGCGATTTGATAGCCTACTTTTATTCCCAACTCTTTCTTACAACCTAACTCTCCTTTCCCTTGTACTTCCTTAAATGAATTTATCTCTGGGTTATGTATTTCTTGTATTGTCACCTAAATTCATTTTTTAATAAGACAAGGTGTAAATATATATTCGAACTAAGTACTTTATCTTTTTTATTCTTTAAAACATTGCAAACATACCATGATCGGAACTCTATTGAGTCTAAATTACGACTCCACTTACCTAAGTAAAGAAAGATTACTTCATCTGCACCAGAATCTCACTGACTTCTTCTCATTTGTGATCATTGGTATCTCTGATAAAAGAAGAGTCAAGGCACATCAGAATTCTCTTCAGCTTTGGCAACTGTCTGGCATGCTAACTGCTACCTGCTTGAACCAAGCTTACCTTATTGAGTTTTCTGATTGCTGCTTTGAAGCTAACAGACATGGAGCCTTTATTTTATTTTTTTTAAAGATTTTATTTATTTATTTGACAGAGAAAGATAGAGAGAGAGAGGGAACACAAGCAGGGGGAGTGGGAGAGGGAGAAGCAGGCTTCCTGCGGAGCAGGGAGCCTGATGTGGGGCTCGATCCCAAGACCCTGGGATCATGACCTGAGTCGAAGGCAGACGTTTAATGACTGAGCCACCCAGGCGCCCCAACATGGAGCCTTTAAATTAAAATAGAAATTAGTGCCCAAAATGTAATCTTTCAAGAAATATATTGGCCCCTGTATAATACAGTGAAATCACCCAGGGGTGCCTGGGTGGCTCAGTCGTTAAGCATCTGCCTTTGGCTCAGGTCATGATTCCAGGGTCGTGGGATTGAGCCCCGAGTCAGGCTCCCTGCTCAGCGGGAAGCCTGCTTTTCCCTCTCCCTCTCCCCCTGCTTGTGTTCCCTCTCTCACTGTGTCTCTCTCTGTCAAATAAATAAATAAAATCTTTAATAAAATAAAATCACCCAAAGAGCAAACTAAAAGTATCTAGAACATCATAAAATAGTACTTGCTACAGAACAGAAAACATAGGATTATATCAGAAAGAATCCAAATGTGCCCTAGAGTGCATATGTAGTACCTCATTTCCGTTAGCCTTCTGTGAATTACAAATACAGGACTATTCGTACAATTGAGAGAATTTCCCTGTGTTCTCAAGCTTCTCTCTCTACCATTCTACCCACAGAAGGCTACCAGCATATTCCACTCAGGAAAAAGTATATTTCACAAAAATAAAACCTTAGCTTATTGTAATGATGAAAAATCAAAACTAAGAAAACCCAAATATGTTTGTATCTATCCTAAGAATAATAGTAAAAGATTTTGTCTTACTTTATTCGTCTATTTGTTTACTTTTGTTTCTTCTTCATTTTCAATGATTTCATGAACTCAGGGTTTACTCTCCCTAAGCCTTGAATCATTTTATACTTAGACAAGCTAAGTCTGGTTATCTCAGGAAAAATCATGCTTTAGACTTTTGCCATATTTCTAACCTCAAAAAATTACCAGTGTTCCTGAAGTCTAAAATGACTATACCCGGGGGAGCTAATTTTCATCTGTGCTTTGAACTTCTACAAAAACCACAGCTGCCTTTATCTATCTGGCTTATAGGTTAATTTACCACAGGGTGTTCTGTTTGGTTCTCTCTGGTGTTATTTAGCTGATAAAAACTTGGAAATATTGTGACTATCTGTGTCTTGCCCTTATTATAATGTCCAATTTGGTTCATATCATCTCACCTCGCCCTCCCTCTCTCTTTCTCTGTCTCTCTGAAATTAGGTTTTGCTGTTGCCAAGAATAAATTGTTCCTTAGGGAAACCAGTAAAGGTCTTGATTGTGTGTCACCTTGAGCACAAGTGTGCCAGGTAATTTTCGTTTTAACCTCAGTTTAAAATCACTGTTTCCAACTCTTGCAGAGGAGAACTGATCATTATAAAGTCATTTGTAATTCACACTTTCAACTATAGCATATCTACTAGCATGGAATTAAACTATCCTCAATCAGCAAGAATTAATATTTAATAGAGCCATTGAAAATAAAGTATATATCCCCCCGATGATAAATAAACAAACCCAAGAGATAAATCTTCATTTCAAAGTGAGAATACAAGTCTTTATTTGCTGGATTAGGGTTAAAATTTTAGATCTTTCTGGATTTCATCTAATTTCTGGATCCCTCATGAAACCATTACTTTATTACTTGGAGCTGTAACGCCTCCCTAGGGTTGCTCCCCTAGGTGCAGTTCCTTGCAAAGGGCACAGGGAAAACATTTCCAGTTAGTATACTAAGCAGAAGAAAGGACAATCTGCTTTTTTTAAGAAAAGAAAAATAAATCTTCAATTTCAAGATGGTAAACTATGGTAGATGCCATAACACTAGCAAAGTTTACATACACCTCACATTGGCTAAGCCACTCCATGAACCACAGTTTTCTTCTAATGTTCCAAATTTGGAGACATAATGAAGGTGGACTAGTCAATGAGGAAACAATTAAAGGCTGAGAAATATAACTGCAGAAAAGAATGCAAATAAAACTCTATGAGAAACATTTAAGCAGGGCAAAGATGCACCGAGATATCACCATTGTGTGTAATCATTAACAAGAATGAGTGATACCTATGTTGACTGACCCATAAAAACAGCTATGATCTATTGATTTTTAAAAAGGGTACTGTACAATAATGCATACAGTATGACCTCATTTTTGTAAAATTAATAAACAAGCAAACAAAACTAAACACAATAGAAGGCTTTAAGTTTCTATAAGCATAGAGGAAAATACATAAGTATACATAGTCCATGGTTAACACTGGTTACCTCAGGAAGGTGTAATAAGAAGAAAGTAGAGATTAAAGTTTTCTTTCATAGTTCTATATTGCTTTGACTATCAAAAATGAATGTTTATTATCTTAAAAATTAAACAAAACAAAAAATGTAAGAAAAAAAGACAAACTATATACAAAGGAAGATACATATATCATATATATGAAATAATTTTCTATTCAATTCAACAAGCATTTGTTGAGTGCTAGGGAACAGGAATATTGCTTGGATATGGTGCATTGGGCTACCAGTAATAGAAAACCCAACTCAAATTGCCTTAAATAACATTTATTGACCTATATAACCAGAAGTCCAGCAGTGATATGGTTTCAGGAGTGACATGATCCATGACTCCAGCTCCATTTCAGTAAGATTCTCTTGGTTTTCCCTTTTTCTGCATATTGACTTCACCCTCAATATGACAGGAAGGATAGGACTTATTTCCAAGTATCACATGTCCAGTAAAGAGGGAATTGCTTCCCTAGGAGATGAAGTAAATGCTCCTATCAAATCTCTCCTTGTGCCTCATTAGCCCAAATTGCACCACATTCCCAATCTTGAAAAATTAAATGACAAAGAAGATGGATATTAGATCAATTGGGAATAGTCTTGGAGCGGGGCATGAAGACAGTCTACTGAGGAACATGGGCTGAGTTGGGGAGAGGACAGAAGTAGATATTGAAACAGGGTTCCATTAGCAAAGAGAACAAAGAAGTGATGACTACAGTCAAACATGAACAATGGCGACACGGTCCTTACCTAGTAGAGTTTACACATTGCAAAAGGCAAGCAATAAAGAAGGAATTATGACTGTGAGGAGCATTATGGAGTATATAGTGCTATGCTTTGGGAACAGATAGCAAAGGATTTATCATTGATAACAAGAAGATGACTCAGGCATTATTCTAATGTGATTGCTCAATAAAAATTATTTTTTTTAATATTAATGGTCAGAATGCATAAAACATGAGACTTCGATATAGGTATTTGTCATCCGTAACACTGCTAAAGGTTTCCACCTTGCAAACACGGAAATTCTGATAAATTCTATTTCATATTATTCCCATCCCAAAAGAAACATATATGTAAGCTGGGTTTTTACTGCATTAGTGAATATGTTCCTACAGGAAGAGAACACCTGGTTTACTAGGCTTCAATGAAAATTTAATTATCCACTTCTAATTTTACATATGAAGTGTAATTTTACACATGAAGATCGGAAGAATTTTGCATAAATTAGTTTCTGGCTCCAAACATTTCAAACATCATTTCTTCTCTACTATACTTCTGGTGCCAAGCACTGAAAGATGCATTCATACAGCACCTTCATGTCACAGTGTAGCATGAGTCAGCACAGTGGGGAGTAGGAGTATTCCTGGAAACCATTCCTATACTAGATTTGCTAATAATAACTTCACTGTATATGCATCCCACTAAACTGGAATTCAAGTGTGTCCCTAATTCAATTTGGATCCCAAAACACCTATAAAATTCCCCAAACACAAAGGAAATATGACAGAAGGTAAGTCAAAGTCGAAAGAGAGAATGCTCTTGGAGTGAATGAGAAACTATATACATAAATATTACCATTCCTATATCTTACATTTGTACATTGCACATATGACCATGGGATCACACTGCTAAATTCCTGCCCAAAGCCTTGAAAGGGGCTCAGACAAATGAGAAGCGTTGAAGTTTATTTAAGCTTCATTAGCTTTATGGTAAACCCAGCTCTGCCTGGGAGAGAAAAGCAGGTTGAGAGAAAGCTACGCAAATACAGGAGGGAGAGAGCACAATGATAGTTGAGGGCTTCCTATAAAGGGGAAGCCTAGAGTGCAGGACACAGGATCAGGAAAGGGGCACAAGTCAGTTCAGTATAGACAAGTTTGCATATGTAGAAACAAGAGGTTGAGAGAGGTCTCCTCTTTTTTCCACAATTTTCCATAAGAAGTAAAAGGCAAGGTTGTCTGCTGAAGGTGAATGGGTAGTTGTATCTAAGGAATAATGGTGAGGCTTATGAATAATCATTTTGGAACCTATAAAAGAGATGACCAGGACAATGGGAAAAGTTTGCTAAGTACTGCTTAGGTCAAAATAAAATTGAAGAACATAATCTTGACACGTCACCAATCTTTAGAGTTGTGTGACAGTCTCCAGTAGCATTCAGCAGCTCAGCTGAGAAACCAAATGTAATACAAATCTGTTGGTTTTTGACCACCCAATATTCATAGACCATCATTCTATTCATTGTACCCCAATTATTCTCTAGAGAACCATGTACTTCTTCCCCCACTTTTAGTCCACATACTCTGGGCCCCAGTGAGCAGCTTGTTCCCTAGACACAAACCAGATTGTTTGGTTTTCTGTCACTTACAATGGGAAAAAGTCCTCACTGAATTCTGAAAGAAAAAGAAAGAAGAAAAGAAAAGAAAAGAAAAGAAGAAAGAAAGAAAGAAAGAAAGAAAGAAAGAAAGAAAGAAAGAAAGAAAGAAGGAAGGAAGGAAGGAAGGAAGGAAGGAAGGAAGGAAGGAAGGAAGGAAGGAAACTGGAAGTGGCATAGTGTAAGTAATGGATAAACAAGATGGAATAGGCAAAAACAGGGGAGAAAGTAAGGAGTATCTCGTCTTCTATTTGTACCTGGGGACTGAGACCATGTGCCTCTTGCAGCTTCCCCAATAAAAGACTTGACAGGAAAAGAGGAGTTCGGAGAATGTTATTTATTGTGGCTTTCTAGAAGGGCCTACAAAGAAAAGATTCACTTAGGCTGAAACTGGCCCATTTGAAAGCAGAAAGGAATGAAAAGTAGGGATATGCTAATGAAGTCCACTTCTGTTTGTAGCCTGCAATCCAAGATGGCTAAAAGTCCAATGAAATGAAAACAGGGTTGGAAAAATGGAATGCTTTCCTGTCAGCTAAGGCTCATGCCAAGAAAGGCAGGGGGGAGTTGTTCCAGGAGACCAAAATTGGGATATTTTCCCACTCAACTATCCTGCTGTTGTGCACTCTAAACTGACAAAGAGAACAACTAACCTAATTGCAAAGAAGCTGGGATGGAGCCTGCGAGCAAATGGCAAATTACTGGTGACTCTTACCACAGCTATGGTTTAATTTTATCCCCAGGCAGAGAGCAAAATGGAAGCCATTCAGCTGAGAGTCAAGTGCATGAGCCAATGTCTGAGAC
Organism: Callorhinus ursinus; assembly: GCF_003265705.2. Classification (NCBI taxonomy): domain Eukaryota; kingdom Metazoa; phylum Chordata; class Mammalia; order Carnivora; family Otariidae; genus Callorhinus; species Callorhinus ursinus. Next base: position 17,662,152 of record NW_027397068.1, read on the forward strand.
TAACGCAAGGCTGGCTGCTAAGAGACTGAACACAATTCACAAACTATGTTTTGATAGGACATCTGACTTTGGGTTCCTAGCCCATGGAACTCAGGGAATGAAAAGGGCAGTGCGAGGTGGAAAGCTTCATAAGTTAAGGAAGTTGCTTTACTTGAGCTCTAAATCAACTCCCAGAACCCCAAAACTTTGCTAACCTGAAGCAGACTGCTCTAAGATATTACTATTAGATAGCTCATTCTCCCCATACCCATCTGAGATGTAGCTATAGAAACAATGGACGAAAGAGAACCTCCTAAATGGCAGACCAGAGATCAGTCACGCTGTTTATTAAACCTTCTGACTCAGTATATCTTGGTGGGGCTTTGAACTTTCAATCAGCTAACTGGGCTTACACACACACACGTGCACACACACACACACACACACACACTTGAAATATAGTATTTTAGGGGTAAAAGAATCTGAGATATAGGCAACTTTGGGCCCTGACATATATCAATGATTGTCACTCATTCTGCCTCCCCATAAATTTCACAACCCGGGGTACATAGTTCATCAACGACATAAGGATACCAAGGCAAATCTGTCTTCTAAAAGTATCGAAGAGGGGCACCTGGGTGGCTCAGTGGGTTAAACGTCTGCCTTCGGCTCAGGTCATGATCCCAGGGTCCTGGGATCGAGCCCCACATGGGGCTCGCTGCTCAGCTAGGAGCCTGCTTCTCCCTCTCCCTCTGCCCCTCCCCCTCACTCATGCATGCTCTCTCTCAATAAATAAATAAAATCTTTGAAAAAATAAAGAATAAAAATAAAAGTATCAAAAAGAAAGCTGGGCCTGCACATGGGGTAATTCTTCTGGGCCACTATCAAATAGAGAATCCCATCATCCCAGGTGGTTTCCTCTTTGGGATACTCTGGCCAGAAACAAAGGGGTCACTACTGGCTTTATTGTGGCAGAAAACACTGTGTTTTTACCAAAACTCACTTCTTCTTCATCTGGGCAAACACTGCAGGAAGGTGTACACATATGGCTGAATGCTATCCAGTGGAATGTGGGGGAGAACTGATGAACACCATTTCCAGGCTTGGCCCACAAAAATCTCCCAGGTTTCCAGGCATGGTACCTCATTAATCCAGTCTGCTGGGTGCTGGCACAGTGGAATTCACATGCTGAAGATGGCAGAGCTTCTATCATCCTGGTTTCCTGGGCGATTACTTGGCGATAATCAGGAACATCTGAATTGGGTTGTTATATGAAAAACATGAACTATTCTTGTGCTAAGCCACTAATTTGAGGGGTTTGTTTTCACAAAAGCTAGCACTAATTTAATGAATATACAGATTGACGTTTGTGTCACATTCGTGGGGCCACAGTAATACACCCAGAGTTTTGACTGGACAAGGGGAGATGTAACCAGAGTCACCTAAGGAAACATGGCTAGAGAATTCTAGTTGTAATGAGAAGGAAGCAAAACTAACTGCTAGAAAAGTATCCCCAAAAGTCAGGATCAAGTAAGGAAAGCATTCACAAGAGAGTAAATAACAGGGAGCAAGCCAGGAGGCCCTTGAGTGAGTTGGATTGCTGAGCATGAAGACAATCAGAGCATATGGTGTAGACTGAAGAGAGAGATGTGAGGGCAGCAAAGGTCTGTTTTGCACAGGTGCCCTTAGAGGGAGGCCTCAAGGTGTAATGGAACTGTGCAAATCCAGACACTTTCAGCCCCATCTCTCACAGCCAGCTCTGCATCCCATTAGCTTGCTGAAGCCTCAACTCACTGGCTTCATTCCTCCAAACCCCATTTCTCAAAGGTTGGTTTACTTCTCAACTTATTTTTTTTTTTAAGATTTTATTTATTTGCGGGGGGGAGAGAGAGAGCACGAGCAGGGAGAGCGGCAGGCAGAGGGAGAAACAGCCTCCCCGCTGAGTAGGGAGCCCAATGCAGGGCTTGATCCCAGGACCCCGGGATCATGACCTAAGCCAAAGGTAGACGCTTAACTGACTGAGCCACCCAGGCACCCCTCAACTTCTTTTATTTAACTTAGGTCTGTACCTGCCACACGCTGATAATGTTTTCATGTTCCACATCCAAGTCCTCAGCATATCCACACTTCATATTTGAACTTTTCTGTAAGCTAGTAATTGTTGAGTACATTACTGTGGGTAACTAACTCCTATCCAGAAGAGAAAGAACCTGCTGTTTTCACTATAGTGTGAACTTTACACTCCACAATTCCACTGTTTGTTAGCCCCTTCTGGGATTAAATTGAAAGCACCCAGATGAGCACCCAGGATGCAGAAGGGGGCAAATACCCATGAAGTCCCCTGCTTCTGGGGCATCAGGACTTCATGACAAGTGCCACAAGCCTCTAGGCATTCCATGATCTTTTCACCAAGCTAACATTCCTGAGGAAGGAGGCATCCAGCTTTTTGTTAAAGGTCTCAATAGAAACTTTGCCAGCCTCAGTCCCTCCCCACTACCAAAATCTCGCCTGTCTCTAGTGGTCCCCATGTCTGAACCTCTTCCCAGGAAGAATCCCAACACAAAAAACTACCATTGTTTGGATTACTGAGATCTCAAAGGTCTTTTTTTTGCCCCGGCCTCTAGGAACTGTATGCCTGTAAGGACAAGGACCAATAATGCTTAATAAGGATCTTTGGTTCATTTCTTATGCTGCTTCTTTGCAAATGAGTAACACATGACTTCAGGTCATAATGAGAATATTCGTGTTTTATTTTGTGGGGTCCACCTATGCAAATTATCGGTACTGAGGAGTGCTTAGCGATGCTGAACCTAGAATACACCAAGATGAATATGTGATGAATAACGTGGACAGATCACCAAAGCTCAGGTCCAGAAGACCACAGAAGAGTTAAGGACAAACTAAGGACAGGCCCAGAGGCAACAGGATGAATCACAAAGTCCAAGCTAGGTGAAATAGGACAATCAGATTCTATAGGAAAATCCTTTATGAATGAGGGAAAAATAAGGTGAAGAAGACAAGAAAGCTTAGGTAAGAGGATGTATAGACGGCACCACAAGATAAAACCTGAACATCGCGTCCGCGCAGACAAAGGTTTGAACTGAACGTCGTGTCCACGCAGACGAGGGTTTGAACTGAACGTCGTGTCCGCGCAGACGAGGGTTTGAATTTTTGCATCTCTACTTTATGTATCCTATGGCCTCTTAAAATTCAATTAACCACTTAGAGCCTTAAAGGGCTTGTAAAATACAACAATATCTACATCCTAGAGTCATTGTAAGAATTGGTGCTCATCTTGATGAGTGTACTTTATAATTTCACTATCCCTTCACCCACCTCTCCTCTGGCAGTTTGTTCTCTATTTAAGTCTGTGTTTTTTTTTTTATATTTTATTTATTTATTTATTTGAGAAAGAATGAGAGAGAGAGAGAATGAGAGGGGGGAGGGTCAGAGGGAGAAGCAGACTCCCTTCTGAGCAGGGAGCCCAATGCGGGACTCGATCCTGGGACTACAGGATCATGACCTGAGCCGAAGGCAGTCACTTAACCAACTGAGCCACCCAGGCACCCTAAAGTTTGTTTTTCTCTACTTGACTAACATAACATAATAATTTTTAAAAAAGTAATACCAAAAATAAATAAAAGTAAAAAAAAATTAGAGTCTTTATATTTAGACGTATATATTACTAGCATTATAAATTAGCAGGCATCAATAAATGGTGGCTGTATTAATAAGATTATTTGGTTGTGAACTTTCTATTTATTTTTTAAATTTTAAATAGGCTCCATGCCCAACATGGGGTTTGAACTCAAGGACCCTGAGATCAAGAGTCACATGCTCTACCAACTGAGCCAGCCAGGCGCCCCCAGTCATCATTTATAATACTTACCTTGCTTCAGCCAACAATGAATCTCTATTTAGTATTTAAATCTTTTAGTATTTATTCATTGAACAGAATAAGTAAACCCCTTTTCTATGTAAAAGTCTAAGCTAACTGCCAAAAACACAGTACTACCCCATGCATGCATCATGTCACCTGTTTTTATGTGACTATCCATCTTGGTTTTAAACTGCCAGTATTTTTAAAGATATTACTAAATATAAGTCATCTTCATTTCTATACAATATTACCCGATTTGGCTGCCTTTTTTGTTCTCCTAAATTTTTTTTTTTTTATTGAACCAACCCTTTGTTCTGGAACCATGTTAATATACCTTTTGGTCTATTTATACATGTCACATCTTGGGTTGACTTTTTATTCCAAGTTTCTTCCTGGCAAAGACAATGATCACAGTGTGCATACTTAATAAATGTTACATAATAATAACCATTAAATGTTCCTTAAAATCTTAAGCAGCTTTTTATCTTTAGCTTTTACTTTGAGATAATTATATACTTCCTCCAAACTATTTATAGCTCCCATCAGGAAGAACAGCTGAAAAAAAATGTGTTCCCAGTCCTGCCAAAACTATGGTAAAAGTGATTTAAACTCTGAATTTCTGTTGCAAGTGTTCAAATGGCATTCAACATATGGATGTCTGAATCCAACAATAGAAAACTTTTCCCAACCAAAATCTCCTTGATGGAGGTGGTTATTGAATATAGCTTGTCCATACACCATCATCATTCATTTACCAACAAACAGATATGCAAAACAGTTACAAAACACACCTTGTCCTTCCTGTTACGGTCCATCTGTATCTGTGCTCCTCAGCCGCACCATGAATCATGTCCTCCTCCCTCCCTTTGAAGCACGAGCCCCAGCATATTTAGTCAAGACCACAAGATGTAGTCACAGATCACCTTACAAATTAGAGGAACAGAGGACCTCCTCCATGACGTGATTTGCACATCCCAGGGTGAAAAAATTATATACATATGTGCACTACTCTTGGGGTTGCCAGGTTTAGCAAATAAAAATTTAGAAGCCATATCCATTCTATACAATCATGCCCCAAACCAGCCTAGCCACAGTGTCTGAAGACCCCCAAATGAGAACCCTCAGTCAAGGAAGCAGGTCCACCTAGTGGGCTGGTCACTGGATTTGGAGACTGAAGACTGGGGTGCTGGTCTCAGATCTTGCCACTAGAAGCTGTTTGGTTTAAGTAAATCTATTATGATTTTTACTGCCAAGATCCTATTATCAAAAAGTCCATTTCCAGATGTTTGGGAAGCACTACCCTTTGTGAGTCACCTTACTAGGTGCTGGGGAAACAATAGACAAGCACAGTGCTCTGCCCTCAGGGAGCTTAGTGTCCAGCGGGAAAGAAACCTACGAACTCAAGGGGGAAAGATGGGGCTGGAAATCAAGACCCAGCAGATGTCTTCTTTTGTTCTTGTTTTCGTCTTTTGGCTCATTGCATCTCGGTCAGATTACATTTCCCCTCAGTATGCATACGGTGCATCTGGTTTTACTACCTATTTGTTTTCATGAGAAGCCTTTTGCCCTCAACAGATCAAATAGGACCCACTGTTTAGCAATAGTAGCCTCCACACAGATGAACATGAGCCTGTGACGTCTTGCCATCTAAGCCAAACATCGTTTCTGAGACTATAAATACTTTTGGGGAAGTCGTACAAGAAAATGCCATCTTTCTTCCTGTCTGTCAGAGAGAAGTGCCATTTGCAGTTACCCTGCTCATCAGATGTGTGTCCTGGAAGAGGAGGTGAGAGCAGAAGGAAATTCTCTAGCTACTGACAGTTTCCCAAGGAGTCCCCAGCATCCATCAAGGAAAAGTTCTTCCAGCATAGGTCCAGAGGGACAGAAGTGACAGCAATGCTTACCAGAGCAAATGGGGGGTATGCAGACCCAGCTTAGGTCCCCTCTGAAGTTTAAGTCCACACTGAGAACAAATTGCTGGCCCACATACCAGGAAGCAGCAATTCCTGGCCTCGTCACATTGACCTGCCTGGGTTCTTTTGTCCAGGAGCTCAGCTCTTTTTTTTTAGTAGTAAAGCTTGGGTGAGGAACTAAAAAAAAAGAAATTATTTTCTTTAAAATGTAAACATTCTATTATTATTCTTTCTACTAATAAAAATGCACCTATGCAATTAAGATATTTTCCAGAACCACATATCTGGCCTCTGCTTACTTGATCATTGGTTTTTCCAAACCTAGCACCCTCATTGTCCAGCCCTTCTCTGTGTGACGGTGAAATCGCACTGGCTCGAAATAGAAGGAGCTCTAAAGTTGGGAGCTGTCAGCTCGGTTAGAATCCCAGCTCTACCTCTTCATTGCTGCGGGAATTTGGGCAAGTCATCTAGTTGTTCTAAAACTGTTTCTTCATCTGTTTATTAGGGTATAATGTATTTGACAACCTCTAATAGAGGTCCTGTCACAGATGGTCAGTAAGATAAATTACACAATTTAAAACATACTTTCATAAATACATAGTAACAAACTACTGTAATGGGTTTGGGGTACAGTTTCTTTCTCAGTACAAGAATTCAGTTGATTAAATAATTCTAGTTAACTACACCAATCAGGAAGGCGTTAATGGGCGTCTTAAAACACTGCCATCTTACGTCAGGCTGAGAGAGATCTGGTGACACAGCAGGATTGTCAAAGCCGGAACAGGCAAGCCAGGGCTCTTGATTTCATCACCTCCACCTGTTCACCCCCAGTCTTAGCTACTATACCTAAATGCTGGTAGTTTAAACAAATTGGTACATAATTGAACCCCAGTTGTGCACCAAGATAAAAACTTTCCAAAGGGATTCTGGGATCTATGCAATTGAAGGGAAGTAGTGGGTATCTAAGTGTCCCCAAAATTTCTGCCACAGTCAGCAAATTCCATGAAGGTTCTGTGCTGTGAGAGATGGTGTATCCAAGGCTGCCAGGGGCCCAGTCAGCTTACCAGTCTCTTTTCTGATATAGCTAAATATGGTTAATGACTTAATACCAAGAACAAATTGATCTAGGTTTTATGTTAATATCCACAACTTTGTGTATAGGTTTTGCTGCTATGATTATTTATTATCTAGGGCATGTAGAGTAGTAATGATCCAGTATGATGTTCAGTAAGCTCCTCTCACTAAGGACTCAGTTCTGTTAGCAGAGAGTAATAGAAGCAGGAGGCATAGAAAAATATGAACTTGGCACTAGGCCAAAGCTTTGAATCCAAGCTATGCCTGAAAAAGTTACTTCATCGCCTGGCAACAGTTTCCTCAGCTGGAAAAAGAAGAAAATACTGTGAATTAAAGCAGATAAAAGTAATTTTGATATAAGTGGCCAAAAATGGCACCCATCATTATTATTAGCATACTTTTATGCTAAGAGTTAGTACTGTTATAACCTTAAATGTTTTCAAATTCCTTAAAAAGACATCATCCTTCACAAGTATCACAAATAATGAAAGCTCACATAGAAAGGAAGTTGGTTTACATAATCTTCTGATTAACTGACTATTTTTCCCTTTTGGGAAGTTTCAAAATAGATACAGTGAAAACCAGAGATAAATATTGTGATGATGTGGATTTGAATAGAACGCAGTCAGAATGTGCACTCCACCCTCTGCCACAAGCGTATCTCAGTCATTTTACTAACCTCAACACAAACTGAATTTTTTGGACTAGCAGTACAGCATCATAGGAGGGTTTTATTATATTTTAAATTTGAATTTCACCATTGTAATCGTCTTTTGCTGTGTCAATTCGGATAGGCTACAGTCCCCAGTTCATCCATCAAACACTAATCTAAGTGTTGCTGTGGAGGTATTTTATAGATGTGATTAAAGTCCATCATCAATCCACCTTAACTAAGAGAGACTATCCTAGATAATCTGGGTAGGCCTGATTCAATCAGTTGAAAGGCCTTTCAAGCAGAACTGAGGTTTCTCCCAGGAGCAGAAAATTCCACCTTGGGCAGCAGTGTCAGCTAGTACCTGTGAATTCCAGCTTGCCCTACCTGACAGCCTGCCTTTGGGATTTCAGATTTGTCTAGCCAGTCCCACAATCATGTAAGCCAGTTCTTGCAATAAATGTCTTAATATCTTCTACCTGTTTCGCTTCTTTTGTTAAATGCTAACTGATATAGCCGTAAAATTTTTACTTTTTTGAACTAAATCTAATTGACTGTACCTTGATATCTCAATTGCTCCTAAAGGTTCTCTTTATTATGTATGAGTGAAGTAGGGTTCATGGTAGATGAGAAATGGTCTATTTTCATGGTAGGTATGAAAATGTTTTTAATTCAACATGTTCCTCTACTTTGCTATATCTTTCTTTCCATTTCAGAAAAAAAAAACTATCAAACGTAGATTCAATGGCAATCTTCTTTTGTAACTTAAAAAGAAATATGTTTTACTATTGCATAGGAGTGAGAAAGAAGAGAAAACTCTCATATCTAAATGGCAAGAAGGTGAAACCCATTTACAAATAACTGATATTTCCTATAGATTTAAAAGTGGACTTTAGAAAGGACTTATGTTTTACAAATGGAAGTGCGATCTGAAATCATTTTGTCAAAATAGGAGCAGACATTGTCATGGTTTTGCCAAGTGATAATCCAATTTTAAATAATTCAGCAGTAAAATTTCCATAATTCTCCTACAGAGAATTCCTTAAAACCGTTTCTTAATACTAGTGGTCTTTTGCCAAGTTTCATCTCATCTTTAACTTCTCTGAGAACTTCTAAAACTAGAATATAATTATATACACACAGGTTTGAGAGCTAATTTGAAAATAAAAACCCAAAGGAAGCACGATTTAAAACTCAACTCAGATTTTAATTTAACAGAAAGTATTACTCATGACAAATCTTTCTAAGATAAGATAAGTAGTCCTTTTAAAAAAAACTCCACTTTTAGAAATGTTAAATATTTATTCATTTTCTTATTGGGAGCTCTTTTCCCGGTTATAATAATATGCACAAATAACCATACCTTCTTATTCTTGAATTACAACCCAGAATTCAAAGTGGGTTTTTTTTTTCATATAGGTCAGGTACTATTGTAAAATAAATTAATTTTAATTACAAAGGACTAGTACCAATATATAGCTAAGAAATGTATTACCATTTACCTGTAATAACAAACATGTGCTTTAATATTTTTATTATTTGAAAACTGAGTCTTCAACGAAGGCAGTTTAGCAGGACTAATGTTGTGAAAATAACTTTGAATTAAGCTGTCCTTTAAACTTAAAAACCATAGTAGAATAAAATGTCAAGCAAGTAGAAATTCTTCTGTGATATATACATAAATATTTTCATGTAAACAAAAGCAAAGATTAAGAACAAATTAAATATCTTTGTCAGCAACTGAAATTATACAAAGAGTAAAAAGATTATCTTATTTTCTTCATGCTTCCTTTGAACATGACTGGCATAAGCAGAGCAATGGGAAATTCGATGAATTGTACATTCCCCTCAAACTCTTCTGGAGATTATATACAGTAAAGACATCTCTCTAGAGGAAAAGAAAACAGAGGAACTAGACTCTTGAAAGTCATGACTTTCCAATACTAAATGACTCCTTTTGCTCTAGTATGAAACAACATGGCCCATCAGAATTTTGCCAGCTGAGAGAAAATACAGCTAACACTGGCGAGACCCAGCACTAACACGCCTGGCAGCAAATTAGGCACAACCTTGTGTCGATTCTCCTGTCAATGTGTGGATGACCCATGCACTAGGAGATAATGAATGGCTTCCCACACTAACATTTTTGTGTAAAACAATCTTAAAATGGGTATATTTTCAACAGGAGTGCTTCTTGAAGCACCTGTGCTTCAGGATCAGGGACCCAGGGACCTGCATGGGAATGCAGAGTGTTCAACGAAATAGTGTGCATTCCTGGGCCCAACCGCAGCCCCTCTGGGGAACCCAGACCCCTGTATTGTTAACAACCACTCTGAGAAACAAACAGGGTTCTAGAGGGGAGGGGGTAGGGGGATGGGTAAGCCTGGTGATGGGTATCAAGGAGGGCATGTACTGCATGGAGCAGCGGGTGTTATATGAAAACAATGAATTGTGGAACACTACCTCAGAAACTAATGATGTATTGTATGGTGACTAACATAACATAATAAAATAAAATTTAAAAAAAACAAGCTCCCCTGGGAATACTTAGACACAAATTCCTATTAAAATTTAAATATCACTACTCCAGACTACTGGGGATTTCTTTTGACTCTCTCTTGATCGTAGATATTTCACGATCTCTCTCATGCCTCTTACCTATTTGCCAGAAGGAAAATGAAAACAAAAACATTTCTGATTATGTCTGTCAGCGGCAATAATTAGTAGTGGTATTTTTCTTTACCCCCTCAAGAAAATACAGGGGAATAGGAAAAATAGGATTCTGCACCTAAATTTTTCAAAGGTACATCAGAGTACATTTTTTTTAAAGTTTCCAAAATGTATACATAACAAACACGTTCAAAATGATTTGTAAACTGCCCCCTATCAAGAGTCTCCAGTGTAAAGAGATCTGCTGTTGGGTGGCGGTGCTGAGTTCCCACTAAGGCCCCGCACAGTCTTCTCTCACAAACATGGAGCATCTCAGCAGGCACCCCGAGCTCTCGCTCTTGCCCAAGAGTGCACTGCCTACCAGGCAGCACAGAAGTACCCAAGGACTGTTCATAAGAAAGGACAAAGGAAACAAAGCTCAGTTTCAACTCCTATCACAAAAGGAGTCTCAAGACCTACTGCCAATATGGGAGATGAATACAGATCATGCTTCATCAGAGAAAGTCTAATTTCAAATAGACGTATTATTATCCGCTTGAAATCCAGTTTATATTGAAAATGGAAAGCATGATACACTTCCAGGTGTTCCTAGGTATCTACTACAGTGTTTATGTTCTGTAAGATCCTTAGTGGACAAAAACAATTTTAACCTGTGAATAATATAAATTAGAAACCAAAGAGGTAGGTGACTATCAGCAAAGGCTGATCCCAAAACAACATGCTGAGTAAGTGCTTTGAGTCCCAAAAGAGTTTTTTAACTGGAAAATGAGTTCTAAAACCATCACAACTGCCTTGAGAGCAGGGTTCCCCAGGTCCTTCAAGATGTCATCTATCTTCCAAAGTCCTAACTCCTGATACAGTGCTATGGGCTCTTCCAACATTCAGGAGACATTCCATTTTGAGAAACAGCTAATAAGTAAATTGCAAAGAAGTAACACTGGAGACCAAAGATTGATGCTGACGTCAGCCAAGCTCTTCACAAATCTCTACTCTCACATGGAGGAAAGCACATTAGAGTTGGGCAAGATTCATCTAATCCAACTCCGTGGTTGTAAAACTGAAGAAACAGAGGCTCATTTTTACCACTGGCTCACAAAGCACTAAAATGCTGCAAAGATCCTATAAAAATCCAAAAAGTGTTCATGTTAACTCAGCTATTTATAAAGCCCATGATGTGGCCAAGAGGCTACACTTTCAACCCTAGTGACCTTAGTCTGCAGCCCCATCCCTGTCAGCTGTTTTATAAAGTGTGTCAGTGGCCACAGAGCAAGGGGACCAAAGGCTCTGGATGTACCTGGTGGGGGGGGGGGGGGGCGGGGCAGGTCGTCGGCAAGAGAAAAATAATTTGAAACCCCAGACCTGCCCTATTAAAACTTGCTCTGTGCTCAGACCAGGACTTATCTTTGCTTCTTTGTAGGAGACACACTCTTGAGCACATTCACAAACTCCAGCTCTGCTATGGGCAAGCCCTCAGGCAACAGTGCTATTTTGCCCAGAACATTTAGAAACGACTGGACAACTGGAAACCTCAGACCCTGCAAGGCCAAGACCCACATACAGCTGTATTTAACTTCTCCATAGTTGTCAGTCACTTATTTTGTAGACCAAAAAAATCACCTTATTTCCTTATAGCCTTATTTGTCTGAGATTTTTAAGTTCCACTGTAAAAGGGTAGTTGTGATTTTTTTCTATTTTCCACACTTTCTGTAATGTTTTCACATTTTTTTGGTAATAAAAAAAGTGAAACTACTTTTAAAAGGAAGGTTTTAGTCTAAAAAAATTAAAGATACAGAGTTCCTTCTTGACTATGAAATACTTAAACCCGAATGGTATGTCTCTGTGGCACAGAAGAACAGCAGTCTCAGGATTCTGACAGACTTTCTTGGATTCCAGCTCTACCATTAACCTTGGGCAGGATTTTCATCTCTCTGAGACGTACTTTCTTCGTAAAAAGAAAAAAAAGAATACCTACCTCACAGGATGCCGTGAGGATAAAAATGCACAGTGCCTGGAAGATGGCAGGTGTCCAATAAATGGTAGGTCCTTCTCCCCACTGGACTCAGTGAGAATCCTTGAGTCAAAGGAAATACCACAGCCCATGCCAGCTACCTCCTCACTGCCTCCCATTTACATTTGCAAGGATGCCCTGTCTCCTCAACTCAGCTCTGAAGAATTGCTATTGTGCTTAGAAGAATGTCTACATTTTTATGTTCTCTCCTTTAAAACTCAACATGCAAATAAAACATTTTTTAAAAACTATCTTCCTAGAAATGATAATGCAATGTTCCCTAAAGCACAACATGTCATGTATAAAAACAATTCTGAAAAACATGACTGAATTAGTTTGTACATTATTTCTTAAAGTGCACCAAAGTAAATATTAATGACCTTTAAAATGTCACTAACTGCCTTGGGTTATTTTTTTCAATAAAAGTAAATATTTATCTACTGAGATGTATGTGGTTTTGGCTCCAATGTGATGACAAAAAGCAGCAATGTCTTCTGGAAAAAAAAAATGATAAACTTAATTAAGCATACCTTAGCAGCAACCAAAACACCTACAATTCAATGTAACTGCAGGCTCAATAAAGCACAATCTTGATTCCTGCTTCAAAAACAAAATCAATCAAAGAAACAAAACACCATCTCCCCACCCTAAATCAAGGATTTCTCTTGAACCCTGGAGGTAACATTTGTGATCATTTCCCTACTGCGTATCCTTGGTAATAGAATTATAACTAATCACCACTCTTTCTTTACGCTGAGTCCGCGCGCGCGCGCACACACACACACACACACACACACACACACACACACACACAAACCCTATAAAAACCAATAAGGTACACTTGGAGAACCCATGTAAAAGAAAATTCAAAGTCAGATGAAGAGCAACCATCACCCCAAATGTCAGGCAGTGCCAATATTCACACCACTGTCCGGTGTTCCCCACACACATAGACAGCACTGGGACGTATCCGCCGCCGCGTGTGACCAGGAAGACGTGGCAACAACTTGAAGGACTTGGGCATCATATCCAGGCAGGCGTCATGGAATTTCTTAATCCTCCAGTAGTAAATCAGTGGGTTCAATGCAGACTTGAGGTAGCAGAGCCAGAGTAGCCAGGTACTAATCTCAAAAAAGTTGTGCTTATAGTAAAAGTGCTTACTGAATGTGGCCACAAGGCTGTAAGTGGTGAATGGGGCCCAGCAGACGATGAAGACAGCAAAGAGAATCAAAATGGTGGTGAAGGCACGCGTTTTAAAGCCCATGTCAATGCTCATCTGGAAGGGTCTCTGTAGACTCATAAGACCCAGTTTGCTGGCCTGGCTGAGGCATATACCCTCGGGGTAGCTGTGGATCCTCAAGGCATTGTGCCGAAGGGTGTTGAGGATGCCCATAAACGAATACAGTATCACCAGGAAAGGTAGGAAGAAAGAAACTAGAGAAATCAAAATCACATAAGCTTGGTAACCAGGGTTGGTTGTATATCCAAACACACACTGCGGGGCTCGAGAAGGGATCTGCAGGTCAGGGTTTCCTACAGCCAAAGGAAAAGCTATACAAAAGGAAGCCACCCAAGAAACTGCAATTAGAATCTTAGCCCTATATGGATTTAGCTTATCCTGCCTCTGGACTATAATAAGGAACCTATCGATGCTAATGATGAGCAGGATGGCTACTCCCTCTATCACAAACAACCAGAAAAACATAGCAGATACCCTACAGAAGAATTTCCCAAAAATCCATCTTGTAGTAACAATAGTTACCAAGGCGAAGGGCATGTTCAGCACTGCAAGCAACATGTCTGCGAATGCCAGGCTGGCAAGGAGGATGTTAATTGCAGAGCGCATGGCAGCTTTTTGGTAAACCATCAGGCAAACAACCAAGTTCCCAAGGAAAGACACAGACAGAATAAATATCATTATAGCAGAGAGGATGATCTGGAGAGGCAAGTTTAGGCTCTTAAAAACTGCTGGTGTTGGGGGTGCAGCTGTGCCATTCATGGTCAAGGAACTCCCCATCCCAGTGGGAGCCATCGCGTCCATGCTGTATCTGAGCAGCGGGCCAAGGCCAGGATGCTGGAATGGTGGAGGGACCGTAATGTTCACGTAGGTGTTTTCATAGACTACAAATGTTGTGTTGGTTGCCCCAGTTTGGGACGCAGTCAACACTGCAGAGAAGACCATGGTTTCAGCAGGATGGAAGGCGTGAGCAGAGATGTGGGTGGTCTTCAAGCATGTCAACACAGAACAGCAGTATCATGTTTCATTGATGGAAACACATTCTGGAAAACGGACAAAGAGCTCCATCTTCCATAGCAGTCCTTTTGCCTGAAAACAAGCCCAAAACACAAAAAGCCAATGAGAAATGGGCTTTGTAAATAATATTTGACTTCTTACCTTTCATCGAGAAAGACAAGTTTTTTAAACCTTGAAAAATACTTAAGTCTCTGGCCTCGTCAGTGCTAAAATATGGTTGTTCTGTTTTATATTTGTCAACCATGATGGAATTTTCATGACATTTATATATAAAGTGAAAATGAAGAGAATCAAAAATGTATCACTGCCTCAAAAGCAAAAGTTATAACCTTCCTGTTAATTTTTCTTTGAAATTTCTAATAGCAGCATGGCCTTTCCACAGTCACTATTAATACAGATTTTAGTATCTGATTCTCCTGAAAGTACTAATATTTTTCTTAATAACTCTTTGGTACAGGTTCATATTCCAGTTTTACATTAACACAAAACTATTTGGCAAAAAACACTGAACTCAGTTTCCTACTGATTGCATTATAATCACACACTTTTGTTCTCTAACATCCATATAAGGAGGTACTAGGTTATTTTCTATAAAGGTCTGAAACAAGTTCCTGGCTTTCTATTTTTTCACGTTTCTTCTCAGAAATCTCAACACCAACCATACTGGAGAAGTTATTCAAGAGGAGAAAAAATTACATGTAAAAAGTCTTGGTCATATTTTCCAGAGTTTTTCTTTTTCTAAAGCTCTCTTTGCTTCTCATTCTGTCTTCTTTCCCATGCCCACCCACTTCCATCCTTTAATTTCTGATTTATATATTTTATCTTCTCAATTTCTTCTCCCTAAAACCGACTTGATTGTATGTTAGCAACTTGATAAAAGATGTCAAACAAATAACAAAGATGGGAATTCTAAAGAAGATAACCAGAAAAACATTCAGGTGTGGAGAATCTATTATAGAAAACTTTCAAAAATATTTGGTTATCTTTTTTTTTAAGACTTTATTTTTAAGTAATCTCTACACCCTACATGGGGCTCACAACTCTTGAGATCATGCATGCTCTACCAACTCAGCCAGCCAGGTGCCCCAAAGATATCTGGTTATCTTTGCTCCAGTTTATCACCTTTCTCTTACCCTAGAATTTTCCATAAGGGACTTTCTTAATCTACTACTTTACTAAACCACTTTTGTGGCATGGCCTCTTCCTTCTTTACTGGGGAGGCAACCTCTTTAATTAGAAAGACCTCTCTTTGGATTTATGAGCAGATGCCTTTAATAAAGCTCAAAGATTGGGGGGAAAATAAATGCATGGAGGTTTAAAACAACACTGTAATTTGCTCATTATTTGAACTCAGAATTAAGTCATCAATTTTAGGGGAAAATGCAAAGAAGTTCACTTATTCATTTCCTGGGGTTTGAAGTGTGGAGGCATCCCATTTGCAAGACCCAAGATCCAGCACTCTAGCCAAATCACAGCCTGTCTATTGTATTTCTATCTCTCTACAGTCCCCTCTTTGTTGTCCACAGCTGCCTTTACGAGTAAGGAGAATACTAACCTGTTTGATCAAAATATTCATTTTACTATTTACTCTCATTTTTATAGCTTAAGTTCTTTATCCCTATTAGATTTCATCCATCTTCACATGTTCACTTTGAAATGCAAAATATACTTGAACAAGAGGCCACAGTAATCCAGTAATTCTCAAACTTTATTAACCACAGAGGTCCAATGGGAAGGGGGCAGTGGTACCTGGAAAGCTTTACAACATAATCACCATAAGTCTCTTTAAAATCACCTAAATATAAAAAATAAATAAAATTATCTAAATATACATACAAATAAGAATAAAGACTTTGCTTGCTACATAAATCAGTTTCAATACAAGTCTATCTCTAAAGAAAAATTATAAATAGGCAAATGTGTATCTTAAGCCTAACCTAATAGTTCTAATTGTGCTTGACCAAGTAAAACAAACCTATCTCCATCCTGAAGTAGCACATGCTTTATAATTTATTTTTTCTCACTGAGACATAATTGACATTGTAACTTTATTTAGTTTCATTTGTACAACATACTCGATATTTATATATACTGAGAAATGATCACCACAGTAAGTCTAGTTCACATCCATCACCACAGAGTTACAAAAAAATATTTTTCTTGTGATGAGAATTTTTAAGATCTACTCTCTTAACAACTTTCATATATGTAATACAGTATTATTAACTACAGTCACCATGCTATACATTTTATCCCCATGACTTATTTAGTTTATAACTGGAAGTTTGTACCTTTGGACCCCCTTCACTCATTTCATCCATTTCCAGCCCCTGCCTCTGGCAACCACCAATCTCTTGTTCTCTTGTATCTATGAGCTTGGGCTTTTTATTTTTTGCTTGTTGTTTTAGAGTCCACATATAAGACAGATCATACAGTATTTGTCTTTGTCTCACTTATTTCACTTGGTATATGGCCTCAAGGTCCATCCACGTTGTTGTAAATGGCAAGATTGCATTCTTTTTATGAATATTCCATTGTGTATATATACCATAATTTCTTTATCCATTCATGCATCAATGGACACTTAAGTTGTTTCCATATCTTGGCTATTGTAAATAATGCTGCAATGAACATGGGGGTGCATATATCTTTCTGAGTTAGTGTCTTTGTTTTCTTCAGATAAATACCCAAGAGTGGAATTGCTGAATATATGGCATTCTATTTTTAATTTTTTGAGGAATTTCCATACTGTTTCTATAGCGGCTGCACCAATTTGGATTTCCACCAACAACGTATGACAGTTCCTTTTTCTCCACATCCTTACTAATACTTATTTCTTGTCTTTTTGATAATAGCCATTTAACAGGTGTGAGGTGGTACCTCACCATTTTTGATTTTCATTCCCCTGATGATAAGTGATATTGAGCATCTTTTCATTTACCTGTTGGCCATCTGTATGTCTTCTTTGGGAAAGTGTCTATTCAGATCTTCTGCCCACTTTTTGTTAGGATAGTTTGTTTTTTTGCTATTGAAATTGTAGGAGTTCTTTATAAATTTGGATATTAACTCCTTATCAGATACATGATTTTTAAATATTTTCTCCCATTCAGCAGGTTGCCTTTTCATTTTGTTGATGGCCACACATTGAAACACTTGGTTTCCTCAACCGTGTTGAGGAACAAAAACAAAACCACAATTTAAAAGATGCTTTTTAGGTTCTTATATAATCATATATAGTCATAATATTTCTCTGCCATCAAAGCTCCCTTTTACCATAAAAACTTCTAACTTATAATTCATTCCATTATTCACTCATCAAATATTTACTTAAGTACCTAGTATGTGCCAGGCACTAAAGAGACAGCAATGAACAAATAGTTCAGACTTCTGGTTAAAGGGCAGACTGACCATAAACCCTACATCTCAAAATCACACTGAAATGACAGTAAAGGGATTTTTTTAAACAAAATGTACCATCTCAAAGGACAAAAGGTATGAATGAAAAACACATCAACAGATAGGGAATTTTTTTTTTAAGTGTCATAAGACAAAAAGCAGATGGAGTAGCTGACTGAACAGAACAGAAAACTCTTTACCCTCACTACTTCCAGGAAAATATGCTTAGAAGCAGCTGACACACCCTGTGGGGCAGCTCTGAATTGGAAGGCACCAGTTCCCACAGAAAGTGTAGGTGGCACTAAAAACTGTTAAACTATCTGAAAATCTATCTCCAGGGTCATGAGAGTCCCACTCCACGCCCAGGTCTCCCCTCCTCTGAGCAATCACATGAAAGCACACACGCCCATTCCAGCAGCCCAAGTCTGTGGCACAGGTGAATCTGATGAGCATAAACTTGAGACTATGAGTGCAGGGCTGAAAACAGGGAGATTGACTGAATGTCTGCACATTCCACAGGAGAACTTAGTCTTCTCCTCTACCCTGTTCCCAAAGTGCCAGCAGCCTGACATATGCTACCCATGCAGGGCTAAAATATTCGTGTATTCCAGTAACTAAAAAGCCCTAGAGGAAAAATTTCTAGATCCTAACATCTGATGGTACCCCAAGAAAAATGCTAGTTTGGTGCCCAATCACCTTGTATACTGAAGCCCATCCACTCTCAAGCCTAACCCATGCACACAGAGCTTCTATTCAGCTTTTCTGTACCTATTAAATAAAAACGGCCAATTTCTCTAATATATAGAGAATCTACAAAGGAATTAAGCAAAGGCAATTTTGTAATTAAACATTAGGGAAAAGAACCAGAATTTATAATATCAAGGAACACAGCATGCATGGACTTAATGCCTTTGCCCTGGTATATACGGTGTTCTTCATTCATTATACTCCGAGCTCACCACAATGTAAATGTAAATATTCTCTGGCCTTCTTCCTTTTCTTACTGGGAAGCATAATAACCAAAGCAGTGCTTTGAATGCTCACAGTAACTATGTTAAAAGATCTTTCCTCCAGGACTTCTCATCAAATACTATTGTGACCTGAAGTTTCTTCTGAAATTTATATTAGACTAAATAAAAGTTTTATAGTCAAAATTTGCATTTCCAAAAAAATAAAATACAGTTTGCATTTCCAAAGGAAATGCAATGTGAGAACTAGAAAATTAGCTTAGTTTGATAATATCTGCTTAACAGTCCTAATGCTAAATCTAATCTAGACCAGTCTTTATTTGCTATTTGGTGGAAACTCTTACATTTTTGAAATCAGAAAATTTACAATTCTGTGTGAATGTGTGCATACATGTATATATACACACCCCACATGTATGTGCCCACATAAAACTCACTGAGTTATGGCAGAAGTAATTGGATTTATGATTCTTTCCCTTTTCTTAAGGCATCTGCAGGAACAAACACAGAAACTGGGGTAACTAGGTTAATGATATGAGAAAAGTGTTTCATGTTTGGACTGTGCCAGAATGTCACAATTACTGGGGTGTCAGTGGCTAGAATGGGCAGTGGAGGTTGTAGTATTCTCTAGTCTTACCTGCTACTGCAGTGCTTTAGATACTTGTTTTATTCTCTGCAAAGATTATATTCTCCTTTAATCTCATAGTTCCCTATGACTACTATGCTTTACACACAGCCCGATACACATTTGGAAAATTAAATTCATTTGCACTATGTCTTGTGAGATCAGGGAATTTCTTCTTTACTCATTTTAATATTTATTTATATAATATATGCACATAATTTTTTAAATAATCATGATTTTTTTTAAAGATTTATTTATTTGAGAGAGAGAGAGAGAGAATATGTGCACACAAGCAAGGGAGGGGCAGATGGAGAGGGAGAGAGCAATCTCCAGCAGACTCCCCACTGAGCATGGAACCCAAATCAGAACTCGATCTCATGACCCTGAGAGATCATGACCTAAGCTAAAACCAAGAGCTGAACGCTTAACCAACTGAGTCGCTCAGGAACCCCTAAAATAATCAAATGCTTTTTTAAATGACAGTCAAACCCTGTACCACCCTTCACCAATCCATTAACATTTTCTGAAGTAGCCATTTTTAATTATTTTAAAGGTCTTTCAAGTACTTATTCTTTATATATCTAAATAATATGAAGAAATTGCTACTTTTGGTTATCAATATTATATGTTAAATCTCGACTTCCTATTAGGATAGATGAGCATTTAGATGTCACAGTGCCTCCAACTTATTTCTCCTCCCTTCATACTACCAAAATCTTATTTGAAAATTTGAATTACAACAGACATTAATGTTAACACTTGCTGATAAGCCAAGAGAATATTTTCCTATCATGTATAAATTTTGGATTTCCTAGAATTAGTAATTTACTTATTCTTATTTTCAATTTTTAAAAATAACCATCAATCATTTTTTTTACCTGGTCCACAGATAGATTTTATACCTACAAGTATTTTATTTTGAAAGGTCAAATTTATCAACTACATTTTTATCGTAGAGTCATAGTTTTTGTCCTCCTAACCTTCCCTGGAGCAGTTACTTTTTTTTTTTTTAAGTTTTTTTTTTTTTTTTTTTTTGTCAGAGAGAGAGAGAGAGAGCACAGGCAAGGGGAGCAGTAGTGGGAGAGGGAGAAGCAGGCTCCTCACTGAGCAAGGAGCCCAATGCAGGACTCGATCCCATAACTTGAGCCGAAGGCAGATGCTTCACGACTGAGCCACCCAGGTGTCCCTAGAGCAGTTACTTTCTGGGTCTGCTACCCAGAAGATAGCCTGAGACATCCCTTTACCACCATCCTGGAAATCCTCCTTTCTGCCGCTGGCTCTTGGCTTCCACATTTCCTAGGCCCTTTGTCTTCCACTTCACTGCCTCCTTTGTTTACTTCCTTCTTTCCCAAGAACTGTTTGTCCAATTGCTTTCAAAGGAAGAATACAATGGAGGTAACTTTTGAGTCCCTGTATGTTTTAATTAAGTCATTATTCTGTCCCTTAATTGTCTTGGTTTAGAATTATCCAATGAAAATAATTTTCTCTCAGAATTCTGAAAGTGCTCTGTATCAGTGGTTCTCTAAGGTGAGGGTTCATAAGAATCACCTGGAGCATCTGTTAAGCTACAGATTGCTGAATCCCAACCTGAGTCACTAATTCTGTAGCCTGGGGTGGGTCCCAGAATTTGCATTTCTAGAAAAAGGAAAAAAGTAAAATGGAGAACTTTAAATTCCAGACTCAAGGATTAGTGAAAAACCAAAAAGTTTCAGTAACCACTGTGGAAGAAACTTCTATCTGCTAGAGCCCCAGAGATGAGGTTTCTGAAAACTAAACCAAAGTCTAATCCTGTGGATGTCTGATCATGGTGACTCTAAGAGAGAAATAATTAGAAGCTTATCAAGTCCTACTTGATATTTATAAGCATCAAGGCTATAAAATAGAAAGTAGCAGCCCCTCAATCAATTCCCAAACTTGAGCCAGTCCACAGACCTAGCGTCCCTTGAGTAAAAGGAAGCCAGGTCCCCTTGAGGAAGGACCTTGCTACACAGCCAACAATCTGTACTATAAGTCTTCCTCCCAGTCTTCCTCAAAAAACCTGCAGCCAATTGCCAGAATGACTATACGCTGGGGAAGAGGAAATAATCAGAATTTTGTGGGATTGTCAAATATGGCTCTGAACTGACACTCATTCCTGAAGACCCAAAATGGTACCATGTTGCACCATTCAGAGTAGAGGCTTAGGGAAATCATGTGATTAATGGAGTTTGGGCTCAGTTCCAACTCCCACTCATCCCAGAACTCATGCCATCATTATTTTCTGAAATATGGAGTTGGAACAGACATAGCAATGGGAAGATTCCCTCACTGGTTCCTTGATGTGTAAGGGCTAAAAGGTTTAAAAAATAAATAAACAAATAAATAAATAAGATCAAGTACAAACTCTTAGTGCTCTCTCTACCTCTGAAAATAGTCAAAAACACTTCATTTCTGCAGAGACTGCAGAAATTAGGATCACCATCGAGGACTTGGAGGATGAAGGTGATCGTTCCTAGCACATCCACATTCAACTTGCCTGTTTGGCCTTATAGAAAACAGATGGATTTTGTAGAGAGCAGATGCTGTAGCAGATGTGACTTCACTGCTGTAGTAAATCAACACATTCCCTGGCATCTGGCACACAGCTATTGATCTGGCAAATTGTTATTTTTTTTTCTATATATGTGTTAGCAAAGAACACCTGAGCAGTCTGCCTCCAGCTGGCATCCTACTGTCCTATCCCAAAGCTATCAACTCTCCAGCACATTGTCATAATCTAGTCCCCAGGGACCCCACTCGTCTCTCCATTCCACAAAATGCCATGCTTTCCATTACATGCTGAGTGAACCGTAACTAGCACCTGTTCTACAAACCTTGGTGAGAAACATATGTGCTTGAGGGTGGGGAAGATTCCTACAAAACTTCAAAGGCCTGCCATCTTTGTACATTTTCTAGGAGTCTTGTACTATGTCAAAATATCTCTTCTAAGGTGATAGCTGGCTCTCCCTATCACTAAAAAATAAGCCCACCTCTTAGTAGGCTTCTTTGAATTTTGAAGGCATCATATACCTTATGTGGGTATGTTATTCTAACCCATCCATCAAGTAGCTTGAAAATCTGCCAGGTTTGAGTGGGCTGCCATGGCAGCCACTCTGCCACTTGGGTTATACAACCCAGATTCCCTGGTGTTTCACGTCTCTGTGACAGATAGGGATTCTGTACGGCATCTGACAGGCCTGCTATAGGTGAATCACAACACGGACCTTTAAGATTTTAGAACAAAGCTATGCAACAAGAGCACTCCACATGAATTTGGTGTTGACTGACCTTCTGAAGCCATAAAGCTGGGTGTGCACAGAGCACTTCAACCATAAGCAAAAGTAGTATATATGAAATCAGGCCTGGCAGATCCCAAGGGCACAGCTAGGTAACATGAGCAAGTGGCTCACATTCCCATAGCTCCTATTCTTGCTGCATTGACCCTCTCTTCAAACTTCATCTGTGGTATTCTTAAAGAGAATAAATTCTTTTCTCCTGAGTTTTGTTAGGAAGGATAATGTCAAAGAAAGTCTTTAGCTTTTTGAATATAAATTAGCTTTTTAAAATTTCCCAGCATCTCTATGAGATTATTACTATTAAAATTCCCACTTTAAGGATGAGGAAACTAAACAATTACATGCCAACAAATTAGATAACTTAGAAGAAAAGGATAAATTCCTTAGAAACATACAACTTATGAAGACTGATTTATAAAGTAACAGAATACCTAAACAGACCAATAATGAGCTAGGAGATTGAATGAGTAATCAAAAACCTCCCAACAAATTAAAGTCCAGGACTTTTTAGCCCAGGACTATGACTTCTCTGGTAAATTTTACCAAACATTTAAAGAATTAGCACCAATCTTTCTCAAACTCTGCCCAAAAACCAAAGAGAAAGGAACACCTCCAAACTCATTTATGAGGCTAACACCAACCCTGATATCCAAGCCAGACAAGGCTGTAATTTTCTTTCCTTACAGTGTCCACACTACAGGGTGGTTTTGAGAATTAAACAAGATAGGTGGAAGTGGATTATAAAATAATAATCACAAGCATTAAGCTAATTTATAATAGTGATACCAGACATTATTCATCATACACTGAGTGGGGGAAAAAAAACCTTACAGAATGACATACAACACAGTCCCCCTATGACAGATGTACACAGATGTGTGTATAAGTCTGTACACTATATGTACTTGTACACACACATGTATGGACACATAAACAAACAGAGGAAGAGACACCAAACTGACAAAAAGGATTTCCTCTCTAGTGTTCAAATAAGAGTGCAAAATATATTTTCCTTATTTACTTCTGGTTTTTACAGAGGTTTTTTTTCACATTAAATCAATACTGATCTTTATTAGTGTGTCACCTGTTTCCTGTATAAAAGTCCTTGAGGATGTAGGCTAGAGCCTACCTTCTTTAAACCTACCAGCCCCAACACAAAGCTGTATACTACAGGGATGCTTAAAATGCAATAACCGGGCGCCTGGGTGGCTCAGTCGGTTAAGCATCGGCCTTCGGCTCAGGTCATGATCTCAGGGTCCTGGGATTGAGCCCCGCATTGGGCTCCCTGCTCAGTGGAGAATCTGTTTCTCCCTCTCCTGTACAACTCTGCCCCTGCTGTACAACTAAAAAGAACAGTCCAGAGATAAATTTATACTACTATAAAAATGTCTACTTTTTTTTTTTTTTGCTGGATTCTGTTATTTTTTGGTTTATCTGTAGGTAGAGTAGTAAAAGGAAGCTTTGAACAAACTAACCAGAAGAAAATATGCCAACAATCAAGTGGAGTGGATGGAGTAGCTTCAACTTATTTGAAGTTATTTTTATAAAGAAGAAAATCCTCACTGAATCAAAATTTCACTTATTTTCAAAGTATATCTAACTTAAAACCTATATGCAATAAAGCTAAAGGGAAAAAATACTGTGTGCACATTTTAAATATGAACTATAAGCAGTGTTCTATTTATAACACTGTTCCATTCCCAATATATTTCTAATTCCAACCAGAATATTTACTACAAAAGAGAAGAATTTTTCTAATGTTCAAGGAACATTTAGTTCTTCCACGGACATTTAAAAAATTAGATTAATAAGCACAAGGATTTATTTCCCTTCATGTTACTTTTCCCCACAAATACTGAGAAATAAATGTCAGCAAGGGTCTGTTTCAAAGGAGAATATTCTAAGTGACTTCTGATGACAATTAAAACAGAAATTCAAGCAGCAAGAAAGGTCAGCATTTAATAGAAAAGTAACTTAATTATAATTACAAACTAGGAAAATATATTTTTTAAGTGGTTAATAGATTAACCTTCTGGAACCTTTCTAGAAATACACGAAGAAAAAAAATGATGAGCCCCATGGGTGACAGATTTTGTTCATATTCCTTTTGTCTCTTATTTCTAATTCTTATTCCTTGGCTCACATTCCTTAGGTCATTGTTCTGCTGAGAATCCTTACCTGCCTTGAAACTATTATTGGGGAAAATGCAGGCCAATTTAATTTCATCAGCCTTTTTGAATAGTTCACAGATATGATACTTACGTACCACTGATGTTTCTCACAATGGTGGTTTGACTGTAAATTCAACATTTGGAAGGAAATACCAAGGCTTATTAAATAGTGGAACTGGAATCTTAAATCATACTGCCTAGATCTATAACTGCTTCATTAAAACTTGAGTATCTCCTCTTCTCACCTATAAACTATCTGCATAGGGCAAGAGTAAAAATAAGTTTTGTTTCATCAGGGAGTATACAGCATTCAGACTGAAATCCACATGCTAATTAAAAGCAATATAATTTCATATGGTTTTGAAAAACACAGGTTTTTTAAAAAGGCTTAAAAACTTAGTTCTTTTCTTCTGTGCCATAAGCAATCTCCCCTTTGCCCAGTGCCATTACCCACTGATGCAGGCACCTGCTGAGTGTGTTTTAATGGCCCAAACCTGACCTCTGAAATTCCAGCCTCATGTATCCAACTGCTCCTTTAACATCACCACCTGGACATCTCAAAGGCACTTCAAAGTCTGCACGTCCAATTAGATGTAGGGGGACGGTCCCTCCCCACTCTAAGCTACCCCACACCAGTGTTCCCATGCTCAGTGACAACTGCCACCCATCTGGTTATACATTCCAGAAACAAGAGTCACCTTGACATCTACCTCTCTCAGCTATAACTCAGTCCTTTCCCCAAGAATGATCAATTTTGACTCCTAAATATTATTCCTATCAAGCCACTTTTCTTCACCTCCTCTGCCATCATCATCCTCGTCCAAACTACCAACAACTCTCATGAGGTAGACTTTTTGCCTGAGTTATTCACAACTGGATTCCCAATACCTAGGACTGCGCTACCACATAGTTAAGTGTTCAGTAAACACTTGCCAACTGAACGAACAGCCTCCCGCTACCACCTATCCCCATTCCCCATTTACTTTGTGAATTCTTACTCTTCCATCACTAGGGAAGTCTTCTCTGGCTCCCTGACCAAGCTATCCCGTTGTCTCATTTCAACATGTACTTCTCTGTGATAACACTCAGGCGGCAGTCATTTTTACAGGGATCCATCCCATCCTTTGACTCAGGCCTATGCCCAAGCCTGCCATGCCCCTGCCCCAACTAGAGAGAAAATTCCACGAAAGCAGAAATGGGACATTTTTTTGGTCAGCACTGTATCCTTAAACTCAAGTTAAGAGCTTCCCATATAGTATACATTCAATAAAAAGCTACTGAGTCATTAACTTAAAAAAATTCTGACATCATATTCATAAAGCAATGTCTCCTTTTATGCCCTGTTTATGACATCCTTAAAAGAAGAGTCTATTCTAAAGTGTTGCCTTTAAAGTTCTTTACTGAATCATTTGGTGTATCTTGTCTGTTCTGGAAGCAAGCTACAGAGAGGAGAATAGGAATTCATAGGGAACAGACCAAATCAAACACCTACTGGGATCTTACCCTTAGGGAAGTCTTTCTGTCCTAGGTAATAAGCCAGAGAGTTGCTATAGTCTGACTGTGTGTCTCCCCCCCGCCACCCACCCCACAAAATTCAAATGCTGAAAACCTAATGGCCCAAGGTGATAGTATTAGAAGGTGGGGCCTCTGGGATATGACTGGGTCATGATAGTGGAGCCCTCATAAATGGGATTCATACCCTTATAAAAAAGACCCAACGAAGCTCCCTTGCCATGAGAGGATACAATGAGAAGTCAGGGATCTGCAACCTGGAAGAAGGCCCCCAACCCAACCATACTGGCACCCTGATGTTGGACTTTGAGCCTCCAGAATTGTGAGAAAGAAGCCACCCAGTAAGTGGTATTTTGTTATACCAGCCCAGACAAAGACAAGAAAAAACGGGAACACAATTATATTAAACCTATAGTCTAGAAATTATGTGAATGGAGGTATTGGGTTCATAAACTAGAAGAATATGAATCTAAGATTAAAACCTGAGCAGTACTAAAAATAAAACAGTATAGTAATAATCAGAGCATCCTAAAACTCTCAGACTATAAATGGGAAGCTAGGGAAAGAGTATAGGGTTGAGGGTAGTTGAAAAAGTGCTTTGGACTCTGTTTGCATGCCTCTCTCTATTTTCACTCCCGCCCCTGCCACCTGTACCTCCATAAATCCCTTGAACCTCAGCTGTTTGCCCAAATCTGACTCTACAGGATCTCCAACCACTCCTCGACTCATACTACTCACCACATTATGGGACATGGGATCTGCTTCCCGCTGGCTGCCCAGAGTAATAACCCCTTACCCCAAATCCAAGGGTGAAGGTAAAACAACACCTCCATGGCATAAACTTCAGCCTGAGAGACATAGAAAATGGAAAGTTATGCCCCTGAATGAGCACCAGGCCCAGAGAGAGGTCTTTAAAACCTGTCTAGAAGATAACTCACCGGATGAAGCTGTAGCCAGATCAGTGACACACAACCTTGCATGTGCTTTTCCTTCCTCCCGTCTCCCCTTCCTATCCCCTCACTCTCACCGCCCTGGGATCGCACTCCCCAATACAGCCTTCCATTGTGTTAGCTTTGCCTCCTGCTATGGAGTCTAGGAAACCCCACCTAAGCAACACAAAAGCACTGAAAACGAGATACTCATCTAAAATGGTACTACTGCCACCACTTTTCTTCCCAATTGCAGTTAACGACCTCACCATCCATTTACTTCAACCCAAACCCTGGGAGTCAAACACGGTTTCTTCTCATCCTTCTACCAGCACACCAAATCCACCTGCCAGTTTTCCCCCTAAGTAGTTCTTTAACTGTTTTCTCTCCTCCTTACCCCCCATACCATGTCTCCAAGCCAGGTAGGAGCCCACCAAATGGTCTCTCTGCCTCAGTCTCAGCCTCCCTTTTTATTTTAATTTCAGCGTAGTTAGCATATAGTGAAATTTCAGTTCTATAACATAGTGATTCAACAGTTTTACATATTACTCAGCGCTCCTCAAGGTAAGTACCCTCTTAATCTCCTTCGTCTATTTCACCTCTGTGCCTACCTCCCTTCTGGAGAGCGTCAGTTTGTTCTCTATAGTTAAGAGTCTGTTTTTTTACTTTGTCTCTTTTTTTCCTTTGTTCATTTGTTTTGTTTCTTAAATCCCACATATGAATGAAATCATATGGTATTTGTCTTTCTCCAACTGGCTTATTTTGCTTAGTATTATACTTTCTAGATCTACCCAGGTTGTTGCAAATGGCTAGATTTCATTCCTTTTTATGGCTGAATAGTATTCTATTATATATGTATGGACACTTTGGCTGCTTCCAAATTTGGCTCTTGTAAATAGTGCTGCAATAAACATAGGGGTGCATATATCCTTTCAAATTAGTGATTTTCTATTCTTTGGGTAAATATCCAGTAGTGTGATTCTTTGGCTCTTGTAAATAGTGCTGCAATAAACATAGGGTACATATATCCTTTCAAATTAGTGATTTTGCATTCTTTGGGTAAATACCCAGTACTGTGTGATTACTCGATCATATGGTAGGTCTATTTTTAGAACTATTTTTAGAATTATTTTTAATTTTTTGAGGAACCTCCAAATTCTTTTCCAGAGTAGCTGCACAGTTTGCATTCCCACCAACAGTATAAGAGGGTTCCTTTTTCTCCACATCCTCGCCAACACCTGCTGTTTCTTATGCTTTTTAACCATTCTGACAGGTGTGAGATGATATCTCACTGTGGTTTTGATTTGCATTTCTCTGATGATGAGCAGTGTTGAGCATCTTTTCATGTGCCTCTTGGCCACCTGTATGTCCTCTTTGAAGAAATGTCTGTTCATGTCTACTGCCCATTTTTAATTGGATTACTTGTGTTGAGCTAAGTTCTTTATATATATTTGGATACTAACCCTTTATTGGCTATGTCACTTGCAAATATCTTCTCCCATTCTGTAGGTTTCTGTTTGGTTTTGTTGGTTGTTTCCTTCACTGTGCAGAAGCTTTTTATGTTGATGTTGTCCTCCCTTTTTAAATTCACCAGCCAACTGTGACCAGATGAATTAATATTTTAAAAATCACAATCCTAATCATTTAAATACTTGATGGATTCAACTACAGCAATGGTGGCCAACCTTTTTTTTTTTTTTTTTTTTGTCTCCTCAATAAGCCTTAGGGATCCAACATACTCAAAAGAGTTCAGGGGACAAGGGAGTACATTAGGATGGTCACTCAAAAAATATGTACAAGAATTTCTAAAGGACGCTTGAGTAGTTAGGAAAAGCCTCCTTCCTCTCTGCTCTCCCAGATTATAATATGCCCACTTGTTTTTCTTTTTTGTAGTTGTTATTATTGTTTCTGACTAGTGCGTCTTTGCCCATCATCTGATAAGGACAGGGTTCCTGGGCCATGGAGGGAGTCATGTGACTACTAAGCACTCCATCTCCATGCAGCAACTGGTCTGAGAATGGGCCCAAGACACCTGCTGGTCCCTCTACCTAGAGGACCTTCCACATTTCAGTCAGGTCACTCTTCTACACTCTTACACTTCCTTTAAGAGATCATTCTCTCCAGGAAACCTTCTCAAGGCTGCAATTTAGACTAAGCACTCTCCCTTTGCACTCCAGCTGTACTCTCTGCATACCTCTAGGTCAGCACTGTGTTACAGTGACCTTATCTCCCCAAGAGCAAGGTACCTGTTAGGAAGTTTCATCAGGCTTTTAACTGAGGCCAGGTGGTGAGGAAAGACTGATTTTAAAAAAGCAATTTGGGATTCTTTTGGATTAAATACATTGTGTTACATACAACTACCCACCAAGTAAAAGACCCATCTCTATGAATCCCTTTAATAAAGTAACAGAACTGTTTCACACTTTTCAAGATTTGGAGATAATTTTACACTTAGGAGGGAAAAAAAAGGTACCAAAAAAGAACAAAAGAACATTTCCTTTTCCCATCCCATATATTTCAAATGCTGACAACTCTTTAAGGATCTTTCAACCTAAATGACCAATATTTAGGGGCCTGGTTAACTCAATAAGACATGATTCAATTACTTTAAGTGTTATTTATGAAGACTTTAAAAACATGGAGAATTACTTAAAATGTAAAATCACAAAAAGCGGGGTGTAATATTGCTTCTACAGTATAATTATAACTCCATTTTACACAGACACACACACACAAGCTCAAGGGAAATAATCACCCAAATGCTGTGTAATATGTAAATTACGGTACGAATGTGAACTCTTTCTTTTCTTACTGCATTTTTAATGTGCTTTTATTATTTCTATGAGAAAGTAAAAATAATTAAATTGAACCCCATGGAATAATTTCAATATATTTTGAAAGAGTGCATAAAGCCACACCTCAATGAAATTCTAATATAGTAAAACCTCAGCCTATAAGAATTATTCATTGGAACTGAGTAACCCAGGCTAAACTGAGGTTAGTGAATGAACTTTCCAACACATTTCGACAAGTACTATTCACTCTCCTAGCCTCTTTGGTTATACTGCCGTGTTGTTAAAGAGGCAGATCCGACGTGTAGGACACGGGGCTGAAGGACTCAGCTTCATGACTGCTCTGCTACTTACATCTTGAGAGCTCCCAAAGGATGGCAGAAAGACAGGTTCAGAATGGTTTGCTTCCCTAGTGGAACAGATGGTTGTCCCTGGGAGTTAGTGAGCTGTATGTGAAGCCCACATCAGGAGACACATTTCAAGGAGGTTCCCAATATGTGCTTTCAGAGGCTAACGCAGTAAAGGGAAGGTGGCTAGCTATTCAGCCCCAGCCTCCAATACCCCAGCAGAGCTATTCCAACATCTGCTGTTGATTGCTCCTCTTGCTCGAAGTGAGATCAAGCCCCACTTCAGCCCCCACCCTCACCAGTGCTGCTATTTCCTGCAGTACAGGCTGCTGATGCTCTGGGAAGGACTTCTCCATGACACTGGCTATCTGCTTCCCCTTCCTCCTGCTTTTCCTGTGTCTTCTTCTATCTCCTGTCATTTCACTCATATTCTTTGATGTGATTCAAAGGATAAGCCTTTAATATGAAGCCATTTTCTATCCTGTCCCTTGTATATAAAATCCCAAATGAAAAATAGGCAAATCTGTCATATTGGAACTTGCTACTCAAAGGGCAGTCTGTGGACCAGCAGCAACTGCATCACCTATTGGCTTGTTAGAAATGCAGAACATCAGGCTCTAGATCTGCTGAGAATCTGCATTTTAACAAGATCTTGAGATGGAAAAATGGAGGTGTCAGTAGGGCCTCTCGGCCTATTTTTATACAGTTTTGACTTTTGAATCATTTAAGTATTCTGTATATTCAATAACATTAAAGGGGTATGTAAACTCTCAAAATATACACAAAAACAAATGAACCTGAACCTATATGCCAAATTGATAATCACACTGAAGAAAGAATTTATCTTTTGGACATAGTACTCTATAGTATGCCCTTAGAACACCCTATATTCTGGGGCGCCTGGGTGGCTCAGATGGCTAAGCATCTTCCTTGGGCTCAGGTCATGATTTCTGGGTCCTGGGATCAAGCCCCACTTCCGGCTCCCTGCTCCTTGGAGAGTCTGCTTCTCCCTCTCCCTCTGTTCCCCCTCCTCTGGCTCATGCTCACTCTCTCTCTCTCTCTCAAATGAATAAATAAAATCTTAAAAAAAAAACACCCTATATTCTAAGGGCAAAAAAAAAATCTGCAAAGAAACTCGACTTTAATTAGCACAACTGTTGTTAGTAGAGATACTGATATTTGGTAAAACTATTTTGTATACATAACACAGGATAAAGCATTTATATATTTATATCCCCTCGCCACCTAGCTTTATCCACTGAAAGGGTCGAGAAGCCACCATACTCCAGACACAATGATCACATTCAAGTCTTGGTTTCCAAACACCATTGACCATCAAAAGAAACCAAGACTCCTTAAGAAGGTGGCTGACCCCAGGTCTGGATAGGAAAAGAATGAGAGGCGGCAGGAGTGCCTCAGAGAAGTGCTCAAGACTAAAGAGGACTTGACAACCTCAATTCTCTCTCTAGAAGCTTTGAGGATCTTTTCTTTACACTTAGTGTTCTTACATCTCCTAAGAATTAGTCTAAACTTCAAGTTGTCTTTATCCAGTTTGCTGAGCCCTCAGAACCTGTCACTGTGAAGATTCAGATCGTGTCTCAGAGCACAAAATAAGTTTCTATTATTAATTTGATCTTTTCAACTCTTCATTAATTCTGTCATACCTTTTAGAATTCTAAGTATGTAGATACTGGACCAACTTGACTGAGCCTATCTCTGCCCTTCTTGTAAGTTTTCTGCATCTCTTTTTGCACTGCATTCTAGGAGATTTCCTTATAGTCAGCTTTCAAATTTTCCATAGCACTATTTTTTTTAAGATTTTATTTATTCTTCAACATAGAGATAGACAGAGCCAGAGAGCACAAGCAGAGGGAATGGCAAAGGGAGAGGGAGAAGCAGGCTCTGTATTGAGCACGGAGCCTGATGCAGGGCTCGATCCCAGGCCCCCTGGGATCACGACCCGAGCCGAAGGCAGACATCTAACCATTTGAGCCACCCAGGCACCCCCCCCCTCCGTAGCACTATTTTAATTTCAGCAAACAAATTTCTGATTTTCAAGAGTTCTTCTTTATTCTTTAACTGCATCCTGTTATTTTTCTGCATCCTGTTATTTTTCAGATGTCATCTTCTTAAAATGCCAAGTTCTCTTTTATGTACTCTCCTCAATTCCTTAATCTCTGCCTCTTCTAGGAACATTCGTTCAGTTTATGCTATCATTCTTTTGCTGCTGTTCCTTTTCATATATCTAATGCATATTTCTGAGTAAAGGCCAGAGTGACTTTTTCCTCTATGACTGCTGTGGGTTGCCTCTGCTTTTCTGCTGGTCTCTCCTATAAAAAGGCAGTTGGCAGAGAGTCCTGTGTGTGGAGACGTTGGACTCGTCAAAAGACTGACTATTTTTTAAGGTAAGCAGAGGGTGGGCCTTCAAATACCAAGAAGACAAGGGGCTTTGTTTGCTGCAGGCGCACTGCCCTTATCAGTTACAAATCTCCACCAGGCACTTCCTTTGACTTCTTGAGAAAAGAAAACTCTAGTTTTCAACTCGGGTAAAATGATGGGCTGCTCTATTCCACACAGTAGGGTTGCAGGCAGAGGAAAAACAGTGCCAAGTGTGGGGCACAGCCTAACTATTCATTCTACCTCCTCCATTCATTGCACTCAGCACCCTGAATCTTTCCCTTAGAATACCTATTATGGCCAGTGGAGGTCTGCAGAAAACAAAACATGATGAACTTTTCAAAAATCCTCAGGGGTTAAAGTATTCTCAATATTCCTGCTAAGAAATTACTGAACGCTTCTATTTTTATTCTTTCTCTTTTTAAAAATCTCCGGAAAATTTGAGATGGAGAGAAAAATCACTCTGCCATAAAAAGCATTTCATTTCTCATTAAACGTGTACACATTCTTGAGTTTCCCCCACAAGTTTGTTTTACCTTTAAGATGTCTTCTATTCTTTGACTTATCTCTGGGCAGTAGCTATGGCTTTTTTTAATATAAGCATGAGCATTAAGGACAGCAAACATATGAGCATCTGCATAAGTCTACCAGATAATCAATTTGTATTAAAACGAAGCCTTATGTGAAGATTGGCACTAGCTCAAATGCAGGATACAAAATAAAATTATAAAAATTCAATGAAAAAGACAACTCTGGTATTATTTATGCTAATTCAAAGTAAATTAAAAAAAACATTTTGTGCAGGGGTGCCTGGGTGGCTCAGTCAAGCGTCTGCCTTTGGCTCAGGTCATGGTCCCAGGGTCCCGGAATCGAGCCCCGCATCAGGGAGCCTGCTTCTCCCTCTCCCACTCCCCATGCTTGTGTTCCCTCTCTCACTGTGTATCTCTCTGTTAAATAAATAAATAAAATCTTTAAAAAGAAAAAAAAAAATCTTGTGCACAATGGTACTCAGAAAAGAATCCAAAGACTTGTTCGGCCTCCAGCCTTCTTATCTGAAACATAATAATATAAAAATATATTTGTATATATATGTATGCCCATTATATATATTTCAACCAAAGGAGAAGGTGTATGGTGTTCTGGAGTGCTGCATGGAAGTATTTTCTGCTTAAGTCACATTCCTTCTCCTTTTGGTCTCTTTCCTGACAGTGAAAAACACAGCAGAAACCACTCTGGTGATAACATTTCTCTTCAGGTTGTTGTCCGAGTAAGCTAAAAGTACCTATCTCCACTGCTCTGATCTTCCTACTGATCCACAGCAGCCATGAGAATCTGTGCCAGCTTCAGAGTTGTCTGATTTTTATCCCACGAAATTTGTTTGCGCCTGCTTCCCTTGCCTGTAGGCTGTCATTTATGACTCAGCACTGCTGTCTCTAGCCCCACCTCTAATCCTATCTCCTTTACTAACTACAATAACCAATTAACCTCGGCTTTAAGTGTTCATTTCTATATATCACATATTTAACTAGTGCTTAAATATTAGCCAAAAACTATTCTGGAACTTCACAAATATTAATATAATTAACAATTCCAGAAGGTGGGCATCATAACTGACCTCACTGACAGATGAGGAAGCTGAGCTACAAACTAGGCGACTAGCCCAAGGTCGCGCAGCCAGTGAAGAGCAGTGCTAGGGTGAGCACCTGCGTAACCTGGCTCTAGTCTGTGAATCATCAGCCCACTAGGGAGGGAGAAAAAGTCTTATTCTAGAACGAGAGAAAGAATTTAAGAAGTGCAATTATAGCTACCATTCCTTAAAACACCCACCACGTACCAGACTTTCACATGTATTATTGCTAATCCTGACAAACCACCCCAAAGACAGAAGTTATTTTCCCCATTTTGAAGACAAGTAAACCGAGGCTCAGAGCTTGACATGCCTCCAGTCACACAAACAATGAGAGAGATGGAATTGGAACCCAGGGCACTCCAGCTCCAAAGTTCCTGCTCTTTACGAAACGCTTTGCGAGTGCCTCCCTCATCACCCGAGGAAAGAGAAAGAGACTTTTATTCCATTTAATACAGCAATTTGTGATGTTAAAAATGCTGTCCCTAGATCTGGCCTATTCTCCTGGTCTAACACCTTGGGGATTTTATTTTTAGTCCAGCCTTCCCCAAAGGCTTCAATTTTTCTTCAGAACACCATTCCCTGAGGGCCAGAAGCAGCATGAGAGCAGACACCATGTTTTACACAGAGTTGATGAAAAGACCAAAAAAAAAGGAAAGCAGTAACTAAAACAAAGCCATTTCTGGGAGTAAAATCCTAACTTCCACAATTAAAAAAGCCAAAGTATCCCTGACATGATAAGGAAAATTCCACTATCCCTCATCCTCAGACATCACTTTTGTAATGTTGACTAAAAATTAAACTGGATAATTTCTTGAAATCCAAACACTTGGTTAGAGTTGGATAAACTATGTGAGTGGAGAATGCTGTAGATTGCTAAAATTTTTATGGGCATGCTTTGGAACTCTGCAGTCTAAAACTCCCTTACCCCTTGAATCTTTCAAAATGCAACCAATAAGGTTGCCATTCAGCATTTAGATAACACTTCCAGGAATGACACTAATTTAACTTCATGTGATTGGAAGGTAAGACATTTAATCCCCCCTTTTACATTTGTGGAGGTTTATGACGAGATACTTATCCCCACGGGATGTAGTATATCACAAAGGAGAATTTGACTCTAAGTTAGTGATTCGGATGGATGTGAAAAAGTAAGTAATGACAAAAATGGGATGCCTCACGACCTAGACTTGAGGCCATGCGCCTAGACGAAATAATATAAACCAATAACTAAAGAAATTTTTCACAGTGATTAATCACTGAACACAGCATGACATAGAGAACAATCTTCTAGAGCTCCTGGCTCCTATCTCTACATGACTGTTTAATATAATCTGCTTCCCCCTATTATGGGCTGTATGGTGCACCAGATACCAAGAAAGAATACAAAAGAAAAGGAGATATAATCCTTGCCTTCAAAAGTGTTGAAACAATTATAAAGAATAATGGAAAGGCCAATTATTAAGTCCATTAAGGCAATAATCCTTTATCTTCAGATGCATGAATTCTCATTAATAACAGCAATGTTACATAGTTCTTGAAAATAAATGAGAAGAGGGGAGGTGGGTAGGGGGATGAGAGAAATAGGTGAGGGGGATTAAGAGTACACTTATGATGAGCACTGAGCAATGTACAGAATTGCTATGTCACTATACTATACACATGAAACTAATATAACACTGTATGTTAACTCTACTGGAATTGAAATTTAAAACTTAGTAAAATTTTAAATTTTTCTTAAAAATTGATGAGAAATAATGGAGATTAATAGATAACTCATAAACAGAAGATGCAAAAAAAAAAAAATCAACCAGCATTTCAAAGTGTTTAGTTTCACTAAAATTAAAATTAAAAGAAAAATACAGTGTTATTTTTTTGCCTAACAAATTTTCAAAGGTTTTAAAAAGATGAAAATAGTTCTAGGACACTGATACTCTACCAGTGGAAATGCAACCTTACAGTAATTCAGCATGCTCCATCAACAGCCTTAAAGATATTCCCAGGGTCTTCCTTTCCTCGCAAAGAAAGACAAGCTTGGGGCCGACCAATGCTCCCCCAAGAACAACTGAAAAAGCAGGATAGTTTTTTTAAAAACTTTTTTGAAGCATCTAAGAGCTACCAAAGCAAGGAGAACTTGAGAGGTCAAGATCTGAGAGAGAAGGAAGCATGGCAACATAAGGTAGCTCTGCATTCGATGAGACTTTTCCCCTGAGATATGAGCCAGTTCTGAAAAGCCAAGCTCAGAGCTTTTTCTCAAGGCAGCTGAGAGGTGGAGAGCCTGAAAAGCGGCAGCTGAAAAGCTTAAAAGCAGTTGAGAAGCTTCAAGTTGAGTAAGAGAGGCAGCTGGGAGGCTGAGATGCTGAGCAGAGCATAGTCTGTAGCAGTGTCCCAAAGCTGGA
Organism: Callorhinus ursinus; assembly: GCF_003265705.2. Classification (NCBI taxonomy): domain Eukaryota; kingdom Metazoa; phylum Chordata; class Mammalia; order Carnivora; family Otariidae; genus Callorhinus; species Callorhinus ursinus. The sequence goes on from NW_027397068.1 coordinate 17,699,059, forward strand.
AGCTGGTGTCAAGGGCTCCTGGGGGGGTGGTAGGAACGACTTCCAAAGGACTTCATTCTTGGACTAGGCATGGACAGGAAATCGAAGAGCTCTCGTAACAACCAAACACCAACCTAGTATGCTTAAGTTTAGGTTTCTTAAGTTTCCAGATGAAGTTTATTTTTTGAGAAACAAATGGAACATCAAAAGCACTATGAAGAAAAGATTGATAAGTTGGCCAAAAGGCATCATTTGAAAATGAAAAGGCAAGTCAAAAGGAAGAAGACATTTGCAATCACATAATTGACAAAGGACTCATACCCTGAATATATATACATTTTTTTCATGCTGATACATTTTTAAGAAAAACACAAACATATCCACTTGAGAACCAAGCAAAGGAACTAAACCAAAACTTCACAAAGGAGGATGCTCCAACAGCCCCCCACACACACACCGAAAACAGGTGCTGTCCCTCATTATTCATCAGGGAAGTGCAAATAAAAACCACAAAAAGACAAATCTAACAGAATGGTTAAAATTAAAGTGAGTGTTGGTCACAATGAGGTACAAACAGAACTTTCATACATGACTGTTGGGAATGGATATTGGTAACTGTCTGTGGGAAAACAGTTTGCCATTTATGGTAAATGTGCAATTATATCTGCTCTACGACCCAGCAATCCCACTCCTGAGTATATGCTGAACAGAAATGTTCACATTTCTGCACAAGTACAAGTATATTCCTAGTAGCACTATTCAAAACAGCCAAACATTAGAACAGCAAAAATGTCCATCAACAGAAATGTGACATGTCTGTATAATGAAATACCATACAACCACGAAAATGAACAAGCTACTGCCATGAGCCACGTGGATTGACCTCACAATAATAATACCGAGCAAAAGACACAGACACAAAAGTGTATATACAGCATGACTCCATTGATTTAAAATTCAAAAACAGGCAAAATGAATCTTTGGTATTGGAAGTTATTGGTTACCTTTGAGGAGAGTACAATTAATGACTGGGAAGGGCCTTCTAGAAGGTTCCGGGGTTCCTGGGATGCTGGTACATCCACGGTGGTTACACACATGTATTCATTTTTTCAAATTTCACTGAGTTATACCCTTGATTTGTGCATCTTCCTGCTTATATATAAAATTTTTTTTAAACTTCCATTAGAAATAATTATAAGTTTGTAGAACTTTTACTTCTCAGGATCCATTCCTAAGAAGTATTTTTAAATATCCTTTAAAAGTTCAAGTAATTAAAATATATATAAAATCTTCCAGACCTTAGGTTAGGCAAAGAATTCATAGATATAACACCAAAAACAAACCAGTCCATAAAAGAAAAAAGTGACAAATTGGCCCTCATTAAAACTCAAAATTTTTGCATTTCAGATGACATAATTAAGAAAACGAAAAGCCAAGAAACAGACTGAAGTATTTGCAAAACACATATCAAATAAAAGACTTGTATCCAGCATGTGCAAGGAATGCTCACAACTTAGTAATATTCAAACCCAATTGAGAAATTAACAAAAGATATGAATAGACATTTCAACAAAGATATACAAATACCTAACAAGTATATGAGAGGATGTTCAATATTATTGTCATTAGGGAAAGGCATATTAAAACCACACTGAAGTACTTCACATCCACTAGAGTGACTATAATAAATATGACAGACAACAACAAATGTTGGTAAGGATATGGAGAAATAGGAACCCTCAGATATCACGGTGGGAATGTCAAACGGTGGAACCATTTTGGAAAAGAGTTCGGCAGTTTCCCAAACAGTCAAAAACAAAACTCCCAATACAACTCAGGAATTCCATTCCTAGGTACTGGCCGGCCCAAGGGAAATGAAAATGTGTGTCCACACAAAGATTTACACATGAACATTCATAGCAACATTATTATTAATAGCACAAAGGTGGAAACCTAAATGTCCATCAGCTGATGAAAAGATGGACAAAATGTATTATATCTCTACAACGAAATACTGTTCAGCAATAAAAAGGAATAAAGTACTGACATATGCTATGTCATGGATAACCTCAAAAATATATGGTAAGCAAAAGAAATCAGTCACAAGAAACCACATATTGCATAATTTCACTTATATGAATTGTTCAGAAAAGTCAAAATTGTATAGAGACAGAAAGTAGATTAGCAGTTGCTTGGGACTAGGTATGGGAGGAGGTATTAGCTGTAAATGGATGTGAGGGATCTTATCTGGGAGAAGAAAATGTTCTAAAATCAATTATGGTGATGGTTGTACCACTTGGTAAAATTACTAAATACCACTGAATTATGTACTTGAAATGGCTGAATTTTATGAAATGTTAAATATATCTCAATAAAGCTATTAAAAAATTTCATGGACACGACAGCAGGAAAATAAAGCCAACCTAAAGGTTCACATTTGTGAAATAGTTTGAGCTAATCATGTGATTTATATCATAGAATGCTGTATAGCCATTAAAACACTGAAACTGTTTTTGAAGAGTATTTAATGACACAAGAAAATATGATGCAAGCATGCTGAGTGAAGAAAACAAACTACAAAGCTGTTTATACAATATGCTCTTGCTGTGTTTTTTTTTTTTTTAATTTTTAAAAGGGCTCAGAAGGAAACACATCAAAACATGAACAGAGGTTTCTGACCAGTAAGTTTTTTAGTAATACTTTTTTTCTGTATTTTCTGTATCTTCCTGTATTTTCTAAATCTTGTAAGTTTTCCTATATTCAAGAAAAAATTCTAAAAAAAAATTCTGCTTGAACATTTTCATATATTATAAATATATATATATGAATAGTTCTTTTTAATGATCATAAGACATATTTCTTTTTTTAAGACATATTTCTTAAAAAAAAACTCTACTACTTAAGAAGACATTAAGAAAGCAAAATAAGCATCCTCCTATCTCATCATGCCTACTGTCCATGGTTAGAACATAATACAAGATTTAAAAATTTAGAAACTGATGGGAATGACTCAACTGTTTCTGCTATTATGCAAGAAATGTATTCTCATCAATAAAGGGTATAACAGACTTATGAGGAGAATAGAATTTTGTTATCCCCAAAACTGCAAATTTTAAATATGATAATTTATCTAGTTACTACTTTTAAAAAGTACCCCCATATTTCCTCCAATTATTTACCTACCAAACTAAAGAAACAGTGCCTACTTTTTCATATTAATCTCTAGATCACCTTTCTGGTTTGCACAAACATCACCTAAAAAATCAATGCAATTTCAAAGCAAACCAAAACAAACATACAAAAAGCCTGCCTATTTTTGTTTATTTTCATGCTATTCCACAAGAGTTTGGTTTTTGTTGTTGTTGTTGTTGTTGTTTAAATCCACTTTAGCATCATCTGAATTTCTGGTACAGCCCAATCTGCTGCTCTATTCTTTACACCTATTCTCTTAAGTAACTCTACCCAACTGACGCCATATGCCTATCTGCATGAGAATTAGACATTTAATTTTTCTTTTTTTTAAGATTTTATTTATTTGACACACAGAGAGAGAGAGCACAAGCAAGGGGAGGTGCAGAGGGAAAGGGAGAAGGAGGCTCCCCTGGTGAGCAGGAAGCCCAAAGGGGGGCTCCATCCCAGGACCCTGAGATCATGACCTGAGCCGAAGGCAGACACTTAACTGACTGAGCCACCCCAGTGCCCCTAATTTTTCATTAATAGTCACAAAGCGCAATAAGAGTTTGTTTCCAAGGCCTTCAAATAAATTTATCAAATCAAAGCTCAATGTTTTCCGCCATCATACTGGTATTTCTTCTAAAACTGCTGGTACTCTCTTCTCCACTGCCTCTTACTACAAATGATTTTGACATGTCCTTTGGAGGTAATAAATAGTCAAGGGCCACCATAAGCTTTCTATTGAGCACTTCCATGCTCTTCCTCCAGATGCCCACTATGTCCACCTTAGCAGTGGTCAGAGTACCTGGTTGCTATTTACAAACTGTGTCATCAGGCAGGTTACTTGATTTCTCAGTTCCTCAGAAAAATGGAGATGATCGTAATACACCCTAGTTCATGAAGCTGCCGTAGGTGTTAAATGAGACAGCAAATGTAAAGTACTGACACGTAATCAGTGCTCAATAAATATGAGCTAGCAGTTCTACCTAGGCCAGAAAAGAAAACCATGTCCTCCACAACACCAGCACTTACGTGACATTTGGGATACTCCTCCCTCATGCTTGCAAATGACTATTTTCCATATCTCACCCCAAACTGAATTTATTTATTTTTTTAAAGGTTTTATTTATTTATTCATGAAAGACAGAGAGAGAGAGAGAGAGAGAGGCAGAGAGAGAAGCAGGCTCCCAAGGAGCAGGGAGCCCGACGCGGGACTTGATCCCAGGACCCTGGGATCATGACCTGAGCCGAAGGCAGACGCTTAAGCATCTGAGCCACCCAGGCGCCCCCACCCCAAACTGAATTTAAACCTGTTTCTCACTTCAAGATTCTGCACTATGATTCTGACATACCTTTGTTTCTCTTCCTCTGACCTTCACCACTCCAACTTCTGCCCCCTTTACTCAGAACACTGACTTTTAATAGTCTCCTTTCAGAACAAAAGAGATACAGCTTCTCTTGTTCTTTCACTGCTTCAAACATGTTAGAAGTCTATATATTCCTTCCTAGACCTTTCAGAAACAGTCCACTACAACCATGTCCAGTTTATTCCTATATCTCTAGATGCAACTATAACACAGCCTATTTGTTTTTCGTAACAACATTTTTCATGACTGTGACCGCCCCTGAGAACTCCAGCCAAGTCAAGTCAACAAAAATGTCAAGGGCCTCAACTATGTGCCAAGTACTGTGCTAGTTGATAGAGATTCATATGACATGCTATCTATCTACTAAAACCAAGAGGGAACAAATATGCCTGGATTATAGGCTCCTCTTTCTTCCTACATATATCTGGGAAATGTCACTGCCTAAGATGGTTCAAACATCTCTTGGCATAAGACAGCTTACCCCACCACCTTACCACCTCACCTCACCTGCAATGACTGGACATTACGTTCTCCTACAGTATCACAGAAATTACACAGAATGTACAATCAGAAGACCTAAATGATATCACCAGGGACCTCAAATAACCTCTCTATTGTATATATAATGGTCAACTGTATATCTTTTTTTTTTAAGACTGCTAAAATCATTGGTCCCTTGGTCCTGTCATAGAAGAATATAATTCATTACCACAGCAAATTCCAATAATGAACATAGGAGAAAATATGCAATTACTAAATTTTTTCATGAGTGGGAAGCTAGAAGATAACACAGGAGTAACAGCCCAGAATTAAAGATCATTCTGCTCCTAGTGTGCCATTTCAAAATAAGATTGCTGAAGAGCAGTGTTGACTCATCCTCAGAAATAATGGCAGATCTGTTTGACCTTGATTCACTGCCATCATCAAAATAATTCTGGTTAACTTGGGAAGATTCTGAAAAATCTAAAGGTCATACTTAAAAATACTTAGAGTTTAAAAATCTATGAAGTAAGATTTTAGTTTTAGTATTCAAAGTAGCCACAGATAAAGACAAAGAAAACATCAACAGAGTCATCATGTGACAATTGAAATTACCTTCACTTGCATATTCTGCCCTGATGTTCAGTCTTCCACCATGCTACCCATGTATTTTAAAGATTTTATTTTTAAGTAATCTCTACACCCAGTGCAGGGCTTGAATGCACAACCCCGACATCAAGAGTCGCATGCTCCACTGATTGAGCCAGCCAGGTATCCCTCTACCCATGTATTTTATACAAATCTTTGACATATAATTTTCAGCTTGACTTATACGCTTCTTTAAATTAATTTCCTTCTTTCCTTTAACAAATAGTTATTAAGCACCTGCTCTAAGCCAGCTTCTGACTAAGCACAGCATACTATGGAGAAAAAAACATATCTCCTGATCTTATGTAACTCACAAGTCTAGTGTGGAGACTCATTGTGATGGTTAATTTTATGTGTCAACTCCACTGGGACAGAGGGTGCCTGATTTAAACGTTATTTCTGGGTATGTTTATGATGGTGTTTCTGGATGAGATTAGCATTTGAATTGGTAGACAGAGCAAAGCAGACTATTCTCCCCAATGTGGTAGGGCATTATCCATCCATGGAAAGCCTGAATAAAACCAAAAGACAGTGGAAAACCAAAAGGCAGAGGATTTTGCACTCTGCTGACTGTTTGAGCTGAAACACCAATCTTCTGGGTGCCTGGGTGGCTCAGTCGGTTGAGCATCTGCCCTCGGCTCAGGTCATGACCCCAGGGTCCTGGGATCGAGTCCTGCATTGGGCACCCTGCTCAATGGGGAGCCTGCTTCTCCCTCTGCCTGCTGCTCTGCCTGCTCGTGCCCTCTCTCTCCCTCTCTGTGTCAAATAAATATAATCTTAAAAAAAAAAAAAAAAGAAACACCAATCATCTACCCTCAATTGATACTACGCTGGTCCTCTAGTTCGCAGAACCACACCCATCAGCTGTCCTGGGTCTCCAGTTTGCAGATGGCAGATCATAGGACATCTCCACCTATAATCGTATGAGTCAATTCCTTATAATAAATCACATGTATTTCCTATTGTCTGTTTCTCTGGAGAGCCCTGACTCATACCAAACACACACAAACACAAAATAACCAATGGAATATGTGTGCTGTGAAGGAAAACTCGGGATTCTCAAAGAGAAGAAAACAGAAAAAAACATAATTCTTCATTTACATGTGTCCATACATTCTTGCAACATCCTCTAAATCTCAGGTTCTGTGATAGTGTGATATTATCCACTATGATGAATCCAAAAGTACCAGGCTAAAGACTAGTATATTTTGGTTTTAAAGTTATCATTTATTTTGTATTCTGTTTTATTTTTTAGTGGTACGGGGCGGGAGAAAATAGGTCACAGGGAGTAAGAAGTAAAATAAAATAAAATAAAAACTAAAAGCAGGAATCTTTTACTGAAAGAATAAATAAAACTTTACAAAATGCATGTGGTCCTGAAAAAAGTTTTCTAAAACCAAATTTTTGACAAATAATTTTTTTAGGGGGTGTGCCCAAGCAAGGGCAGGGAGGGGCAGAGGGAGAGGGAGAGAGAATCTTGATCAGACCCCCTGCACTGAACGCGGAGCCCAGCACCAGAGATCCATCTCACAACTCTGAGATCATGACCTGAGCCAAAATCCAGACTCCACTGCTTAACTAACTGAGCCACCCAGGCACCCCTTGACAAATAATTTTAAATTCATGAAAATGGTTCTTGAAACCTAGCTGAAGGACTCTACTAAACCCTACCATAAAGCAGAATTCATGCATAAAAATGATTATCTCCTCAACCCAACCTTATTTCCATTTCTGTTATTTCTAAATTTAAATTTTCAATCAAGTTTGCTGTACATCCAACAATGGGAAAGGATCACTCTAAGCAAAATGTGTTACATAATTGTCATTCTAAATTCAAAGTACTGCATATCACCTCCCAACACCCACCCTGCTCCTCCCCTCCCAAAAAAAATCATGCCTAAGCAAACAAAAACAAAATTTTTTAAGATTTATTTATTTTATTTTAGAGAGAGAGAAAGCATGTGGAGGAGAGGGGCAATGGGAGAAGGAAAGAAAGAATCTCAAGCAGATTCCCCACTGAACACGGAGCTTCATCCTGGACCCTGAGATCATGACCTGAGCCGAAATCAAGAATCATACACTTAACCCACTGAGACACCTAGGCACCCCTCAGCAAACAAATTTTTTAAAGAAAATCTGCAATATCATTTTGAACCTTTAGAAATTAAAAAAAAAAAAAATCAAGGTGATAAAATGGTTATATTCTAATCTCCAAAGAACAATTTCTTATCATGCATCACAAAATCACAGGGAGAAAGGATTTGGGTTGTAGTGTTTGTTCGTTAGTGGATTCCCCACTGATAGTGTACCAGTGATGCTGCCATTCAGTACGGTGCTTGTTGCTAGTCCTTTAGTCCTCTGCTCAAAGATCACAGCATCAGTAAAAGCCCTGCAAGTTCACAAGGTGCTGACGCAACTGACATACGGCTGGTAAGACCAAGTACCCATAGGGAGCTCACTAGCCCAATGTCAACTGCACATACAGGAGTTAAAACTGCAATTCCTGGATTTCCCCTTACACACACACACACACACACACACACACACACACACACACAAAAGGGAGGAAGAAGAGCACTAAATATTCCTGTACAAACATCACTGCTTATAGTTATGTGGGGTTTTTCTAGTTGTATTATTCTTTATTCATGCCCACATCTCACTTGATTTCCCCAAGCAGACACAGCCTATGAAAGAAAGAGTGATGCCAGAAAGTTGTGCATGTGTGTGCATGTAGGTGTGTGTGTATTCAATATATATATTCAATAATGGCAAGAACCATTGCACTAGAATGGCCCAAAAGTAGAGTTTGCCTAATGGTTGATGAAACAAATGTAAAAATTCTTCTTATGTGCAAAATACTTTATTATGCTGGATTTGAGTAAAACATAGATTCTAGAAGGGACAGCATCCAGTGAAATGATCAATCCAAGTCTCAAGTTTATATTAGATAAATGAAAATTCCCTTTCTACAGGGCCACAAACTAAATGGATGCTTTATGTAATATGGCTTTTTGTATGAGTATTCTCTGTCTATTCATTAAAAAAAATTACCAGAGGGCGCCTGGGTGGCTCAGTTGGTTAAGCAACTGCCTTCGGCTCAGGTCATGATCCCAGAGTCCCGGGATCGAGTCCCGCATCGGGCTCCCTGTTCGGCGAGGAGCCTGCTTCTCCCTCTGACAGCCCCCCCGCCATGTACTCTCTCTCTCTCATTCTCGCTCTCTCAAATAAATAAATCTTTTTAAAAAAAATTACCAGAAAGATCTTTTCCTGGAACTTTATTCCAACTTAGAATCTAGATATGAGCAAAGATTTTACCAGAATAATGGGACACCTGGGTGGCTCAGCTGGTTGAGTGTTTGACTCTTGGTTTCAGCTCAGGTCATGATCTCACGGGTCACAAGATTGAGCCCCGCATCTGGCCCCACACTCAGCAGGGAGTCTGCTTGAAGATTCTCTCCCTCTAACCCTCCCCCCACTCACACACATGCACGCTCTCTCTCCCACTCTCTCTCAAATAAATAAATAAATCTTAAAAAAATAAAAAGACCTTACCACCATAAGATTCTAATATTCAGGCTTCAGAAATCATTTCTGTACTGGTGCCTCATTATGCAAGATGAGGAAAATTAGTAGGACAAAAAGATGGACTTTAAAACTCAGAATGCAAAAGAAAAATTATTTCATAAAAAGAACACAGAAAATAATAAAAGCTAACTTGATGGCATGGATAATTAGCACCTGATGAATGGAAGAATTATCCAAAGGTAATCAAGTTAATTACTTTACTCTTCTTTTTTTTTTGGCTTCATTTTATCACTGTATCTAAGTTTTTATAGCTAATCCACAGTAACTGAGTATAGAGAAATAAATGTAAAGTTCTTAAACTCCTTCGACTTTAACTGTTCATCACAACCAAGGCTGTGCCCACGCATATAACCCACGTAAGGTTAAAGGGAAAAAAAATGAGTATGTTATAATAACAAAAGGAAAAACTATATGCTTCTTAAAATATTTACCAAGATATAACCATCTGAAATAAGCACAGAATAATTACTCCTTTTCAAAAGTGAGCCACCCAGAAGAACGCTGCAGTTTGCCATCTTTCATTTGCTGCTTTTGAGAGTATAAATAAGGGCAACGTGGACCATGGGTGGCTTTTTAACTTTCCTTACTACCATTTTAAAGGCAAAACTCAGAAATCTGAAGAAACAGAGAACTAAACGTGACTGGCAGTGTTCTTCAAACTCAAAGATGTAACCAGGTATAACCAAATAATTTAAAAAAAGATGCCTACACTAACTCCCTAAGGAACAAAATACAAAACTAAAGTTAAAGTGACTGTAAACAAGATGAAGTTTACAGTTTTCAAAGAAAAAGTGTTAATACCAATATTTCAAATTTATCAGCAGAGGAAAATAAATTATAAAATTGGAGTTAAAGGGGGGAAAGTAAGCAGCTTGCCATCATATCTTGACACATTAGTGTCTGCTTTTTCTTTTTAAAAGCAAACCCCTATAGTGATTAGTTAGTTTAAATACTAAGCTGAAAAAAAAAAAGACATCCTATTTTGGACATGTCCACAATCTCAGAAACAAAATAGTTTCTTTAGTATAGTCTTATTTAAATCAAATTTTGAGTTGGGATTATAGGATTTGTCAGAAGACCCCAATAGTACCCAGGACTTCAAAGGACTACATTTGCTATGTTAGAGGTGAAACTCCTCCATGCCAAAAGAGCAAACAAAAAGAAAACTGCAGGTCTTGATCCTGATTTTAGATGGATGAGGGAAATAATTCCCCTAAGGATTTGTAACCACAAATTAGCACTAAGATTTAAAAACAAACAAACAAAAAAAAAAACAAAAAACAACAACAACCCTCAAGCAGAAATCTGATTTAAAATGTGCCCAGGTAAATACAGTGCCCAAGCTAGTAGCAGAAGCAAAATATATTTCCCCTCTGCAGGAACCCACCTTCAACCCAGGCCTGACACAATTACTACAACAAAATTCTAAAGAAAGTGAGCAGCTCATAGTCAAAATCACAAAACTTTGGGATGCCTGGGTGGTTCATCTGGCCAAGAGTCTGCCTTTGGCTCAGGTCATGATCTCAAGGTCCTGGGATCAAGCCCCACATTGAGCCCCAGGTCAATCCCCACACTGGACTCCCTGCTCAGCAGGATGTCTGCTTCTCCCTTTCCCTTTGCCCCTCCCCCTGCTCATGCTAACTCTCTCAAATAAATAAATGAAATCTTTTTTAAAAATCACAAGGGCGCCTGGGTGGCTCAGTCGTTAAGCGTCTGCCTTCAGCCCAGGTCATGATCCCAGGGTCCTGGGATCGAGTCCCGCATTGGGCTCCGTGCTCAGCGGGAGGCCTGCTTCTTCCTCTCCCACTCCCCCTGCTTGTGTTCCCTCCCTCGCTGTCTCTCTCTGTTGAAAAATAAATAAAATCTTTAAAAAAAAAAATCACAAAACCTTAAAATAATAAAAGCAACATGAGTGATTAATAAGCAGGGGAAGGGGCACCTGGGTGGCTCAGTTAAGCATCCGCCTTCCACTCAGGTCGTGATCCCAGGATCCTGGGATGGAGCTCTACAGCAGCTCCCTGCTCAGCAGGTAATCTGCTTCTTCTCCTGCACCAGTCCCCTACCTGGGCGCACACACTCTCTCTCTCTCTCAAATAAATAAAATCTCAAAAAAAAGAAGCAGGAGGAAAAAAGAAACTGATCCACCAAAAGACTTCAGTTATAGAAGTTATTAGAATATAAAATAAATAATAGTTGAAATTATGAGGAGATAAGCAAATGTGAAAAAGAAGCAAATAAAGTTCTAGAAATAAAAATACAATAACCAATATTAAAAACGAAATCAACAAAGTGAAATATTAGGCATAGCTGAAGTGAATTAGTAAAATGCAAGTTGAAACATAAATTTTCCCAAATGCAATCAAGAGATTAAAGAGAGAAGAGACAAGGAAGATAATATAGAAGGTCTAACAAACATACAATTAAGAGTTCCAGAAGGAGATCATTAAATTAATAGAGGAAATATTCAAGAGATAATAAATAGAGGTTTTCAGAATTCCTAAAAGATGCTAGTTCTCAAATGTAGTCTCTTTAATGCCAAGCAGATTTTTAATTCATACCCAGAAATATCAGACTGAAAATTCAGAAACGAGAGAGAGAGAGCAGGAGAATATCTTTAACAAGGAGAATATCCGAGTATCTTTAAAAGATCTTAGAAGGAACCAGAGGGGAAAGATGGATTCCCCCACAGAGGGGGGAAAAAAAATCGCTTGACTGCTTAATTCTCAATGGCAACAATAAACTTGAGAAGACAAAGGAATTCTATATTTTGATGTACACAAAGAAAATAACTGTCAAAATAGAACTCAATACCAAGAAGTCTCTTTCAAGAAACAAGGTGAAATAAAAGGACACACAAAAATCTCTCCATCTCTGTCTCCCTCTCTCACACACACACACTCAATAAAGGAATAGTAAAGCATGTACTTTGGGCAGAAAAAAATGGTCCCACATAGAAGGTCTGACATCCAAGAAGGAATGGTGAGAACAGATATTAATAAATACATGGTTAAACATAAAGATGCTGTATATAACAATAAAAGTAACATCTAACTTATGAGAGAAAAAAACAGGCTAGAACTAAAATACTCAATAGCAATAACACGTAAGCTGGAAGTGGGTATCATAAGAGTTAAAAAATTCTAAGGAATTTAAATTTTTTTTTTAAAAGGACAGTGTATTAGTCTGCTAGGGCTAACATAAAATACCGAAGACTGGTGGTTTAAACAACAGAAGTTTATTTTCTAATACTTCTAGAGGTTAGAAGTCCAAGACCAAGGTGCTGTCAGGGTTGGTTTCTGGTGAGACCTCTCATCCTGGCTTACAGACAGCCACTTTCTCACTGTGTCATCACATGACCCTTCCTCTGTGCAAGTGCAAAAGGGGGAAAGAGAGCTCGAATGTCTCTTCCTCTTTTTTATATGAACACCAATATTCTTGGATTAGGGGCACACCCCTATGACCTCATTTAACCTTAACTGTCTCCTTATAAATCCCATCTCCAAATAAAACCACGCTGGGGGATAGAGCTTCAACATACGAATTCTGGGGAGACACAATTCAGTCCATATCAGAAGGCAAAGATATTAACTTTAGACAATATTAATATGAGTATGCATAATAAAATTGGGTATTCCTAACCCTCAAAATAAAAAGAATACTAAACGGGCGCCTGGGTGGCTCACTCAGTTAAGTGTCTGCATTTGGCTCAGGTCATGATCTCAGGGTCTTGGGACCAAGCCCCGCATAGGGCTCCCTGCTCAGCAGGGAGCTTCAGTTTCTTCCTCTCCCTCTGCAGCAACCCCTGCTTGTGCACTCTCTCTCTCTCATTCTCTCTCAAATAAATAAATCTTAAAAACAAAAAATGGTAAAGAAAGTGGAAAATCAATCTATCCAAAAGAAAGCAACAAAGGAGAGGAGAAAGACACGAAAAAGTAAAATAGAAAATATGTCATAATATGAGAATAAATGAATCTGAATATAAAAGTCTTTATTCTAAATATAAAAAGACTATAAACTCTAAAGCAAAGATCCAGCTATGTTATTTGTTTATACAAGAGACATATCTAAAAACATTAGCTATATCAAGTTGATCATAGAGAACCCTCTATCATTTTATTAATATCAAAGAAAAAACATTAAGTCAAATACTGCTATTAGAGATTTAGAAGGTCATAAAAAGCTTAATTTACCATACAATATTTAAAAATCTAATCTTAAAAGCATCAATTACAAACCTCAAAATATGTAAAGCAAAGGTAAATTATCTAGAAGAAAATGACAAATCCATTATTATAATTTCTCAGTAAGTGAATGATCAAGGAGACTAAACTATCAATAAGGATAAAGAATATTTAAACAACACAGTTAAAACTTTAATCTTAGGAATACACATGGACCCACATGGAACAGTGCACCCAGAAACTAGAGAATACACGTTATTTTCAAGTTACACATGGAACATTTATTAAAATGAGAACATTTGTGCTAGCCCATGAAGCTTACATCAAAAAGCATCAAAGAACTGGTATGATAGAGACCACATGCTCTGACCACATTACAAGTAGGTCAGAAATCAGCAGCAACAACTAAGTATGTTTAGAAATTAGAAACAAGAAATCACAGCAAATAGCACTGTATGATAACAAAAAACACTATATAAGAATTTCTGATAAGCAGCTAATATAGTGATTCAAGGGAAATTAACTGTCCTCTAATAAGGCAAGATTCACAGCTTAATCAGCTAAGCACCCAACCTAAGAAATTAGAAAAATAGCAGAATAAACTTGAAAACAAAGAAGAAAGAAAATAGAGCAAGAATGAAAAAGTTGGAAAACAAGCATATAACAGAGATGATCGGCAATGCCAAAACCTGGTTCTTTGGACAGATTAAGAGAAATTATATACCTCAGGATTGAAGGAGACAGAACTTAGCACATCAGGAGCTTTAAAAAATTGGGACATATCACAGATGCATCAATGATTAAATAGATAAAAGAATATGATGGAAAACTTTATGATAATAGTTTGTGCTTTTGAAAACCTAGTTACAATGACAAATGTTCCTTAAAGAGTAGAATGGATAAATTATAGAATTCATACACTAAAACACGAACAAAAATGAAAACAAATTATGGCTATGAACATTGACAAATCTCAAAAATATAACAGTGAACAAATAAGCAAGAAGAAAAGTGTATGTAATGTATAATTCCCTTTGTATAAAGTCCAAAAATAACCTGTACTAAAGAATATGCTGCTTTAGGGATAAAGCAAGCATTGCCATTGGGTGGGGAATGAGGAAACAGAGGGATTCTAGGTATATCATACTTTTTAATCTTGGTAGTAGAGCATGGGTATTCAATTTTTTTTAACTTACAAATATGTTTCATGCACTTTTATATGTACAATGTACTTCACAATAAATGTTCTTTTCCCATGGAAACTGAACATTCACATGATCTCCTGAAAAAAATTTACCTATTCAATCTTTACATGCCTGTGACATTCCATGCCAAAATACAAAGACATGGTTCTTGTTCTTTGAGATATTACAGTGGGAAATGATACTACCCTAAACAAAAAATTCATGTTGAAGTACGTACTAAGGGAATGGAGAACCTCAGTCCAGCTCGCAGAAATGAGGAAAGCAGATTATTTCACAGTGGAGAAAACAATGTCTGAAAAAAGAATAACTGGCCCAGAAAATATGTTTGGTGTGTATGTGTTTACTTTCTCTTTCCTTTTACATCCAGGACCAAATTCTAAAAATGAAAAATATGCATGAAAATGCAAATGTGACTCTGCATTCATTAGGGTCATGTTTGATGGCTAAATATAACTATGGTCATAAAAATGAAGGCGAGAATTGCTCTCTATGTTTAACCATCCATCTTTAAGTTTCCACACATGACCTTTTCCTGGTTTCTGCCCCTTTTTATCTCTAGTTTTGTTCCTAGAAGTGACTATGTTTCTGTGATAGCCAGAGTGATACTTACCTGGTTTCAAAAGGTAATTTCTGGTTAAGATGAGTTTTTCTATTAATGACAGAATGGGAGAAAGATACAGATAAAATATAGGTATACAGAAATAGACCCATTTACACAGACTTTTAAGAGTCCCAGAGTTGGCAGCAAAGGACAGGAAACAGAACATTTTTAAATCTTAGAGATGATTACACAGAAAACAATATCTACTCCTTCTACCATACAGCAATTGTGTATGCGTCAGTATATGTGGGCAGCAGGTCAGATGGTAATATAGCAAGGAGACTGAAAATGAAAATGGAGAACATTCTCAGGCACATTCCAACTGCTGTACCTGTTTAGGTAAAAATAGCATTTATAGCTATGACTGAGCACTAGTGAATGATTTGGAGTGGAGGCTGGACCTTATAGTTGAGTCCTTAGAAATATCTAGGGTTATTTCATTTGAATAAAGCCCTAGTCATTCATGTCTGGGTTCAAATCCTATCTGACTTGAGCATTTCATATTACACTGACAAAAAAAAAAAACTGCAGAAGATAATGAAGGAAAAGTATAACCAAGTCTATAGATTAGATATTGAGAATAATTAAGTGCCTTAAGGTCAACAAAAAACATCAATGCCCTTTACCCCCACCAAAAAAAATCTACTTCTAGGGCTTTACTCAAACGGATAATCACAGATGTGTACAAAAAACTGAGCTATAAGATATTTACTGCTGTATAGTTGCAAAAAACAAAAAAGGAAAACCTGTCTGATATTATGGCATATCGCCAATAAACTGTTACATTCATAGACTACAATACTATTCAGTATTCAAAATATGTTATGAAAGATCATTCCATGATTTGCAGTGTGGTTCATCCTTGTGTGAAAATTAAGAAGAAATATATGCTGGGGTGCCTGAGTGGCTCAGTTGGTTAAGCCTCCAACTCTTGATTTTGGCTTAGCTCATGACCTCGAGGACGTGAGATAGAGCCCCACTTCGGGCTCCATGCTGGGTGTGGAGCCTGCTTATTCTCTCTCTCTACCCCTCCACCCCCAAAAATAAGATAAAATAAAAATTCTAAAATTAAAATTAAAAAAGAAATATATGGTACAATATCATTTTTAGAAACTGAAATATTACAGTATTTTTCTATATTATATAAAAATATACAACAAAATGTTAACAATTGTTATCTGTGGGCATAATTTTCTTTTTCTGTTTTTTTTGTTTGTTTTTTTGGTTTGGGGTTCTTTTGGTTTTTTTGTTGGTCTGGATTTTCTAAATTTTCTATAACGAACATGTGTCACTTCCATCGTAAGAAAAAAATATCTATTATAGCATAAGGATAAAGAATAAAGATTTGAAACCTTACAATAGCAACTACTTATAAAATATGGAAACAAAAATGAGAAGTTCCCAACATCACTACACCTCTCTGTAGGAACAAATTTACCCAAAGCCTATTATGGAAAATGGGGGAGCTTCAAATCCCAAATTCCTCTCATGAAAGAGCTCAATATTTCAAAAAAAGGAAAAATGTCTGAAGAAGTATTGAATGGCAACCAGCTGAAAGAATTAAAGAACAGACTTCCTGCTACTGCTGGACAGTATAAAACTTCAGAAGGTTTGGGCAAAGTTTATCAAAATGGGGCAGGAAGATGGCCTACTTCACATCCTGCCTGGAGGTAATGGCAAAAATAAGCTAAAATGATGAAAAGAATGGGTTTTTATTACAAGTACACATTTAGAGTTGTGTCCAAAATGCCCTCTGGAAGGCAATGGATGCTATGCCTGGATTAGTCCCCTTTCCACTCCACCTCCCTTTGAATCTGTATTCTCCCAGGACCAACTTAGATCAAAAAACCTGTAGCAGACACCCTCAGCCAGAGACCGTACTGAACACCCGACATAAACAAATGTTAACTGATTCTTAGGGAACTTTCCGTTGAAACTCTTGTTGTGATCCAAACTTCAAGCATCTTTAAATGCCTGCAAATGTTCTTTCTCTAAAATTAAAAAAAAAAAAAAAAAAAAACAGGGCGCCTGGGTGGCTCAGTTGGTTAAGCGACTGCCTTTGGCTCAGGTCGTGGTCCTGGAGTCCCGGGATCGAGTCCCACATTGGGCTCCCTGCTCATCGGGAAGTCTGCTTCTCCCTCTGACCCTCTTCCCTCTCGTGCTCTCTATCTCTCATTCTCTCTCTCTCAAATAAATAAAATCTTTAAAAAAATAAAATAAAAAATTAAATTAAATTAAAAAAACCAAAAAAAAAAAAAAACCAGGAAGAGGTGACAGTACCTCCCTTTGGAAGGTAACAGAACAAAGAATCATGTCCCTTCTGCACCACCTCCTCAAGGCAGAACATTAGAGTTCCCACATAAAACATTTTGCCTAAATTATTTTTTAAATGCTTTAATGATACAGACAGGACTTAGTCAGTTGAGAGAAAAGAAACTAATGAAGCAGCTTTGGTCAAAAACCCCAAATGGTATGTAAAACTTATGGTTAAAATGACACATAAGGGTTTCAACTGAAAATTATCTAAGAATTGAGGAACATATATGCCAGGTGATTGGTTACTTGTACAGTACCTGGCTGGGGATGTTTTTCAATCTAAACTGGGACTAAGAGAATATAATTTCTTTAGAATTATCACTCAAAGGAAATGCTGACAATAACAGTGTTATTATTAATTTCAATAGGTGACCACTAGATTACCCTCCTAACTGCAAATATACACTCTTTTGCCCAAGGTTTGAAAGCTATGTTAAAATCCAACCTTCCCAACTCTTCCTTACATTTTTAATAAACATGAATGTGCTTTCCAGTCTATTAAGCTAGAGTTTCATGCCTGAATTTCCTAAATCTTCTGTCATACAGACAGAAATGAGAACAAATTACTTTTACCAATCCTGTCCGAATTTGCCAGCATAGAGGCTAAAAGGCACTTATCCTATATGTCAAACTCAAAGACTGAAACAGCTCACTGTCAACTTCAAAAACCATTTTTTACAAGCATGGCACACTGCCTCAAGCCAACTAAACATGAAAGCATGTTGGGCTGCCCAAACTGCAAATTATTTGGAATGTTCTCCATGTTTTGTGGTTACAAAAGTACCTATTTTGTGGATCATCCAGTTAAAATTAGGGCCATATCTGACCTTCAAACAAAAAATTCCCAGGAAACTGAAACTATAACTGACCAAGATCCCATCAGTTCTGAAAGGCTTTGGTGTGATCTCAGGCTCATAATCAAATATCTCAAATGTTACTTTTTGAAAGCCAAAGAGACACAACATAAACTCAATGAAACACATTACTGTCTGTTTCGAGTGAACACGAAGAACTCACCCTAAGATACACCTCATAGTTGCAAAAAAGGAATAAAAGTGCCACCTGCAACAAAGTAAAGGGTATTTGTGGCAAATATAAACACATATAAAAAAATGCCTAGCAAATAAAGCAAAAATCAGTCTAAAAGATTATTTCACTTCATTTCTAATTTTCATACACATATGTTAGAATGTAGCAGTTTCAGCTGTGGAATGTGGTAAGAAATACTCCAAAGCTTTGCTTGTAGTGATTAGAGCACTGTATCATAGCTATTATTTACCCAAGCATTAATGGATACCTCTTTCAAACCAAATACTTATTTAGGACATCATTCACAAATTGGAGTACCACAACTTCCCAAAGTTTGCCTCCCATGCCTTCAAGATCTATTAAGTCTCAGAACTTCGGAGAATGCCCTGAAGGTCATTTTTGAAGTGTTAAAAAAGAAAACATCATATTGACAAGCTAATTTTTTCCCAGGGATTCCTCTACTGAAGATAAATTACTGAAGCATGAGAAATGCCGGCATTTCAATCATCCAGGTTCAATCATTCAGGTTCAATCATCCACTGATGGGATACTTCAGTCCATTTTAATAAACATGTGGTTAAGATCATTGGCATATGGCCCCCTGGTACGAGACTTGTGCAAGAACAAGAACACGTGGGAAAACACAGTATTTTTTAACTTAACTGATGTTGATGAAATTGATGAAAATGCTAAAGAGATAGCAAGCCTTAACAGGAACTATTTTTAGCTTCTGATCTCTTAGACCTGTGTTTCTAGTGCATGTATATTATCAAGTCCCTATATAGTTTTCCCTGTTACAGATATAGATATATAAATATGTATGTATAGATATAGACAGATGATGTGTGTGCATGTGTGTGTAATATATATATTTAGTTTTAAAAAGAATAATTCAGGGGGCGCCTGGGTGGCTCAGTCGTTAAGCGTCTGCCTTCAGTTCAGGTCATGGTCCCAGGGTCCTGGGATTGAGCCCCTCATCGGGCTCCCTGCTTGGCAGGGAGCCTGCTTCTCCCTCTCCCACTCCCCCTGCTTGTGTTCCCCCTCTCGCTGTATCTCTGTCAAATAAATAAATGAAATCTTAAAAAAATAAAAAAAAAAAAAAAAAAAAAGAGAGTAATTCAGGGGCACCTGGCTGGCTGAGTAGGTAGAGCATGCAACTCTTGATCTCGGGGTGGTGAGTTCAAGCCCCACATCTGGAGTAAAGATTACTTAAAAAAAAAAGCATATCCATAAAACAATCATTTCAAATCAAATAAACCATATACAAAATCTCAAAATTGCTAAATTTCCTAGAAAATTGTATATTCTAGGAACTAAGTCCTATCTACCTTAGAACCCCAAATTCTCATTGAATGCAGTACTTTCTTGTCTGGACTCCAGCAAACTTAAGGTAAAACGATAACCGCAGGGAGGATTTTAAGTATGTGACTTTTTCTAAGCAAATTTTTTTCCAAGAACGGTCAGTGTGCTGCAAATTTTCAGAAAACGCTTGGACAGCGAGTTATTTTTTCTTTAAGTTTCAGTTCTGGTATGTTTGACAGCAGAGTGATTAAAATTTTGCTCAGAGGTGAAAATCTATATCCCAAACAAAATGTCATAATATTAATGGTTATTCTGTAATGGTTTCCTTTCTTTTTTTTTTTTTAAGATTTTATTTATTTATTTGAGAGAGAGAGAATGAGATAGAGAGCATGAGAGGGGGGAGGGTCAGAGGGAGAAGCAGACTCCCTGCTGAGCAGGGAGCCCAATGTGGGACTCGATCCCCGGACTCCAGGATCATGACCGGAGCCGAAGGCAGTCGCTTAACCAACTGAGCCACCCAGGCGCCCGTAATGGTTTCCTTTCAAAACTTCCTCACTACAAATGTTTCCTACAATACCCCCTCTCTATTTTGAGAATATTTTTTTCACACAGAGACTACACATAAAGCATATAACTGAGAATTTAAATACTTATGATATTCTTTTCTTTAAACAAGCTCCCACATTCTGTTTAAAATAATCTGGATGATGTAATCAATTATGTCACTAAAACTCTGGCTATGCAATACTTCACAAAATATAGGGACTTTTCATCAGTACCTTTGATTTGCAGCTGACGCCAGATGTGTGCACTGTGAGTGGAGAGAACAGAAACAGGATTAGACAGGTGTGGCAGAGACCTGGGGGTGTGAGAAAATGGGCTTCCTTCACCTACAGGACACATGAAAAAAGAAAACTTACCCATTTGTGTAATAAATGTACTCATATATTAGGTTCCATCAAATAATTACACATATTACATACCTCATCCAAGGGTAAAACTGTCTGAAGTAATGTCAGATTATGCAAGAAACATCAGGTTGCTTTTTTTATGATTCTTAGAAATACTACCCTTAAAATTAGTTGGAGCCTTTTAATCTAAGACATAATGAAAACCATATTCACCAATAAACAAACAAAGAGGAAATCCTATCTTAAAACGGTACAGTTAAAATCTCACCTTGTCTCACCGAAAAAAACTGCATACCTACTACGGGGGATACCTGTATTCCGTAAGTGTCCTGACCAAGTCTAAATATCTAATCAGAGACTACAGGATCACTTTGAAATTTTGGGTCAGCCCCAGGGGACATATCATAAACATATCTGGGGAGGGGGTCTTGTGTGTGTGTGTGTGTGTGTGTGTGTGTGTGTTTATGTGTGTGTTCAGCACCCTGAACCTCAGGGATATTAAAGAGAGAGAGAGAGAGAGAGAGAGAGAGAGAGAATGTTTCCCAAAAGGGGCGGGGAAGAGAGGACTTAAAATCAGGGCGACGCCGAAAACCGACCAGGGCTGAAAGACAGACACACAGCGCCGCAAGCTCACCCACATGTAAGAGGCGAGCTCTCAAACTGTTGCAGCTCGCAGAGAGCCTCCCGACTTGGGCAAACGAGGTGAATTTCACCCCTAAATAGGGAAGAGAGCACAGTGTAAAAGTTCAAGAGGATTCCATCCCCTTTCTCTCACTCCCGACACTTAGCTTCTGGAGGAGAAAGCCCCGCAGAGAAAAAGCCGGCGCTGGGTGCCAACCTGCAGCCGCCCAGTTTCCTAGAAGGCCTAACTGCTCCAGCGGGCAGGGGATGGCGACAGGGGGCGTCGGAAAGCGAGGCGGGCGGCACCCCGGGAAACCGAGTCCCGACCGGGCCCCCACCGTGCGGCGCGGGCTGCCGAAATCACTCAAGTCCAGCCGCAAAACCTTCCCGAAAACCCGAGCTTCTTCTGCACAACTTCGGTCTAACCAGCTCCTTCTCCGCCACACACTCCGCCCAACAGCACAGCCTCCCCAACGCGGCGGACCGAAGCGCTCCCCGCGGGCGGCTACCTGTCCGGGGGGCCAAGGACCCCAAGTCTCACCTCATACAAAGGGCTGCGCGCGGGCGCCTGCAGAAGAACCCAGGGAGCATGGCCCCATCCAGTCCCTCCCGGAACTTTCCTGACATAGCACTTCTCTCTGCTGCAGAAAAACGACGCTTCGAGGCTGAGGAGGAAGCGGAGGAGGAGGCGGCGGCGGCGGCGGCGGCGGCGGCGGCGGCGGCGGCGGCGGCGGGAGCTGGAGCAGAAAGTGAGGAGCATCGCGGGCGAGCGCCGCCGCCTCCCAATCTGCCGAGGGGTTCCCGCCCCCAGGGTAACCAAAGCTCCCTCTTAAAGGCGCCCGCCGCGTTTTAGGACGCGAGGTGAGGGGGAGAAGGGGAGAGGGGGCGGAGGCAAATAAAGAGGGAGGGGGCAAGCTGAGACGGAGCGATTCCGGAGGCCACCGTCCAGGCTGCTCCCGGGCTGCCGCGCTCGCCCGTTTCCGGCTGCTTCCCCCACTCTCCGCCAGGTCTGGTTACCCCTCCGCCTGGGCAAAGGCAGCACAAGTGCTGGGACCCGGCACCGGGGCGCCGCTCTCGCCGTTGGCTTGCGCCAGGATTGCCCCTGGAACTTCGCCCAGTCTCCTCACCGCCCCCATCCTTTTTGGGTCCTGTCTTCCTGCCCACACCGCAGCGCCGCCGTCGCCCGCGCCCCCAAAGCCCTTGCGCGCCGCTGGCTACTGCCCAGTGGAATTGCGTTTCCTCGCGTGGGTCTCGCATATTCTTCCTCTATCTCCCACACAGTGATGAGGGTCTCCCCAGGAGCGCTGGAGATTGAAATAACTAAAGGCCACTGGGAGGCCCCTAGACTGATCCCTGAAAGTGTCAGTGGTGTAGGGCATGGGAGATTTGCCAAATGTCCTGCTTTACCCTGTGCTCGGTTCTCCGATGGCTAATTGCCAGATGGCCTCCAGGTGGATTTCTTAACTGTGGACTTTGACTTTCATCAACAGAGATTGGCTGTAAAGATCCCCAAATGAACTCAGGAGGACCCTCCAGAAAAGTTACCATCTTAAGATCTAAATGATGCCGGGAAATGCTGCTTTCAAGTAACAGTGATACTGTTTTCCTAGCTATCATCATTTGTGATCTCTGCTGAGACCACAGTGAGGTATGCGCAGTGGGGAGATGCCACAGAGACACACTGCATCAGCAGCCATCAACACGTTAGGAACGGACCACAGTCACAGTGGGTGTGGGCAGCAGAGGGCTTGTTTTTCTACCTCATGGCTCCAATTCTTACTTCTTGGTACTGTGGGGCTTCAAGATAGGCTGTCATTTGTACCCTGCACAGTGTCCTTTGGCTGAGGTGGAAACGGGTTAAGATCCAGTGGGGGCTTACAAAGAACTGCCTCCCAGGGGGGGTGGGCTCAGAGGGAGTGGTAGATTCTAATTCACACAAAAGTACTGGCATAGTTGCCTGAGAATGGACCTCAGTCCTACCATCTGCAGCTGTATAGCAAGCACATGCTGATTTGTGGAGGAAGAGGGCAGGGAGACAATGTGCAAAAGGTTGGAGCAATTTCTCTTACAATGTGGAGAAGAAATAAGCCTTTGGCTCTATAAAAGCAGATGTGGTCCTTCCTGGAGCAAATAGGAAGATGAGAGAGGAGGATGGCAGTGAACAAGAGGAAGGATATCTTTCTATTATGATACATTCCTATATAGTCAGAAAAATGGAGGTAATAGGTACCCAACTCAAAGTGACTCAAGAAAACCTACAGTGGAGGAGGTTGGAATGTATTGGCTCATATGCTTAAAATCCCAAGAGTAGATCTGGTAAAAAAAAAAAAAAAAAAAAAGAAGGAAGAAGAAGAAGAATTATTATTTTTTTGAATCTTTTTTTTTTCCTCCAGATGATCAAAGAATGTTAGGACTCCATTTCTCTCCATATTGTGCTGTGCTTTCATTGTACAGGTTTTATTTTCTCTAATCAGGGCCTAGATTGACAGCCCCAGGCTTACTTTCTCCTCCAGCCTCCTTAGCAACTGATCCCATTAGCAAGAGAGCAGGCCAAAGAATGAGTCTTATTGGACTAACTTGGACCCTACTCCCATCTCTGAACTGAGCATTGTAACAATGGGTTTAAATATGCACTGCAGGTTGGGGGTCACTTGACTGTCTGAAAAAGATCAAGGGAGATAGCTTTAGTGCCCCCCGCCCTGTACACCTAAACCATATGAACTGAGTGGAAGAGAGGAGAGGTTCCCAAAAGGAAAATTAGTTTTCCTAATAAAGAGAAAATGAATGTTGAGTAAGTAAGACCATAGATCTTAGATCCCCCCCGTTCCCCACCACACACACACACACAGCACCAAAGGGACTGACTACCTCTCTGGCTTCTCCACCAATAGCCTCAGGACCAGGAGAATGCCAATGGTCTTGGGGTTACAGTTAGCCACATTCTTTGGCCTCAGAAGCCCTGGGAAGGTGCTCAGTAATATTTCACAACCACTTGCAAACAAACAGTATCTAAAATGTAATTGTATTCAATCATTTTTTTTCCTAAATCATGATACCTCTGCTTCTACATGCCCCCAACTCCACATTCCTTATTAAGCTTTGTGTTATTATATAATCCATTCAACCGGATAAGAGCCCATGGAAATGTCTTGTTACCTATACAGTGTGATCATTCAACTGGAGAAAGAAATGAGGCCTATAAATAATCATATTTCAGTATGCAAGTGACACAGGGCCCAACTTCATTTTTAACTCCAATGAGTTCTTCTTTAATCTTTTCAGACAGCACAGGAGTTTATATTTTGCCTACCAAAAATGCCAGTTTCAGGCTTTTTCTTCCTGCACAAGAACTTTTCTTGTAGTTGCTCACAAAAGTGTTTCTTATTTTCTTCCTTCATTCCTCTATTTTATAGAAGTGTGTATGTATCATAGAAAAATAGACTTAACCTGGAGGAGACTTTCGAATGAAGCTAAAGCAGCCCCCTTTATTTCATGGAAGAAATGAAAGCTCAGAGATTGACTTGTCTAGGGTTGTACAGCTATTTGGCATCTGTGATGTGCCCAGCTCTGTGCTCGGCATTGCAAAAAGTACGGAAACAGAAGCATACGACATGGCCACTATCCTCAAAGAAGTTAAATTTAGTCAAGGAGACATTAACCTTCTAAGATATTAGAAGACAATTATAGAGAATCACAATATACCATATAATTTAGTATTTAAAAATGTGTGATGAGCTATGTGTTACCTATAGGCCTTGAAATAAGAGTCACCATAAACTGGAGTAGTCTGGGAAACACTTTTTAGCCAGGAACCACCTTGATGGTCTTTAAAAAATGCATAGGGAAAAAAAAATGGGCTCGCCACATGAGAAAAACAAAATGAGAAAGCACTGATGGAGGAAAGATCCTACCGTGTGTTTGGAACAGAAAGGAAATCTGCACTGTCATGGTTTAGAAGAGTGTTTCTAAGTGCAAGTCATGAGATCATTTTAGTGGGTTTTGAGGAGTATTTTTTTAGTTAAATAAAACAATATCTGTGTGCCTCACACCTAATAAGATTAAGTATTGTTTGTTACACTTGTGTTTCATTATGTTATGTGTTCTTAGTTATGATGTAAATTTTTTTATCTTACTTTGGATTATGTTCAAAAAAAGTTCAAAAGCCCCTAGTTCAGAAGCCAGACAGACTGGATGTGAAACTCTGCTTTGTAGCAAAACATAGATCGAATAACATCCCTCCAAGGATCTGTTTCCTTACGTGCAAGAGATGTTCAGCACAGTCCTTTGCACAGAGTGAGACCTATAAATGGCACCTCTCATTTGCTGGCCTGATTGAAGATGACCATATATGAGAATCACCTGAAGAACTTTGTCAAAATCCCAGTACCTGGGACCTTAGAGAACCAGACTCAACTCTAAGGGTGAGTCTGTGCATCAGTGTTTAAAAGCTCCCCGGGTCCAGTCATGGCTTGGAGCCCCTGGGCTGGGCCCATAGCAGAGTACATCTAGCATCTGAGGAGCATGGTGAAACACCGTCTCTTTCTTCAGTAGGCACATTGATCTTCATGATTTATGTCTCTGTTTCTTTATCAAGCGATAGGTAGCACGTTAGGTCGTCCACAGAATTCTAACTACTTTTGGCTCTGAAAATCTTCAACTGTGGTGCAAACCACTCATGGTTTATCTCAGTCAGCAACAAGCATGGATCCTGAGTCATAATCTCTTATGTATCTCTCCAAGTGTACAATTTATGGTCAGTTACCAGCATACAGTGTTTTCTGGAGGTGTTAAAAAGCAGTAAAATACCACCAAAAATTGCCTAAGGACGAGGAAAAGGGCTAGAAGCAAATGGCATTGGAAATCCATAAGCTAAATAATTAGCAAATGACTCATTAAATTTCAGCTATTTTCATCCTGACTTTTAACAGTGCAGTTTCTAAATATACTAATTAGTGATGTGCTTTTTCTAAACTTACATTTAGTAATCCCTAAGTGTTCGTAGCTTACATGCTTTTCCCCTATACAGTCAATCCCTTTGTGTGTGAAGCAGGAGAAGCTTTCTTCAAATACAGATTGTCCAAGAGACTCAGAATCAGTTTTTCTGCCTAGTCATTTTGTCCTGTTAAATTTTGGCTTTTTTTTTTTATTTGGTTGGGCAAAGATAGTAATGTAGAACGGTTTTGAATCTCCCCAAAGAGACAGAGCAACTGCGATAAGAAAGGAATAAAAAACCTAAAACCTAAAATTCCAACAACCAGACCTTATGTGCAACATGATATAATAAAATCAGAAGTACCCAGAACCATTATCAGGTCTTCTTGCCTAAGATAGAATCTGAATCTAATCCAGCCTCTAGAACTAATAGGAAATACAGGGGACCAAGAATGGAGTTTGAAAACCAAACCACCTCAAGAAAGCAGTCAAATCCAGAATGTCAAACGTTCAATTAAAAAAAAAAAATGACCTGGTTTCTCTACCAAATCAATGGCATGAAAAAACAAGGGCCTGATTAAAGAATAAAAGATTTAAAAATCATGATCATGGGGCACCCGGGTGGCTCAATCAGTTGGGCATCCGACTCTTGATTTCAGCTTGGGTCATGATCTCAGGGTTGTGAGATGGAGCCCCGTGTCAGGCTCCACACTCAGGGGGGAGGCTGCTTGGGATTCTCTCTCTCCCTCTGCCCCTCCCCCTGTATGTGCTCTCTCTCTCTGTCTCTCTCAAATAAATAAATACATTTTAAAAAAGGAAGGAGGGAGGGAGGGAGGGAGGGACAAAGGGAGGGAGGGAGAAAGAAAAGATTCATAATCATGAAATGCAATGTGTGGACTTTGTGTCCTGTTTTGACCAAACCACCTGTGAAAAGAACCCTTGAGTCAATCAGGAAAATCAGATTTATAGACTAAATATTAGATACTATAAATGAATTATTCTTAATTTTCTTAGATGTGATAATGACATGACAGTTATATATAAAACAAAAATTTCATCAGAGATACATACTGAAGAATTTTATAATCCTGCCCCCAAAAATGGAAGGAGTAATAGGTGGAAAAATTACTGATAACTTTTGAAACTGGGGGATGATACAGGGAGGTTTATTATCCTATACTTCTGTTATTGTCTATGTTTGGGAAGTTCCCTAATTTGATGTTGAGTTAACCTTTTATTAAAATCTTTCCCTTGGTTTTGCTTGTGGGAGAGTGATAAATATATGCGAGTCTGGACCTGGTTACATCTTGAGTATCTTTAGAAAAAAGCTTCTAGGCTCAAAAGTCTTTTGTTATAATATTTTTGGCCAGTATTTACTAGTCACATTCAAGGCATAGGACTGCACCACAGAGTGATCAGTGAGGGTCTCTGTGGGAGGAGTCCACAGCCACTCCACACAGTTGGCCGTCTGCATCCCACGTGCCCACTCTCCAAATATCTCTGCATCCCAATGATTATCTCCAGCAACCAGCTTTGGCTGCCTCCACCTTGGCATGTCCATGGTGACGTCTACCACTGAGTCTGTAGGAACTAACTGGCTGAATGCTTTTATCCTTTTTGTAAGCCTTACTGAAGACATGATATTTTGGCATCTTCCCATCCCCTACCTTACCCTATCACACTATGTCCCACCACCCCACACCCCACCCAGAGCAGGCACACACTCACACACGCACATGTGCACACACACACCCAATAAGCATTGCAGGGATAAGATCCAGCAAGCCAAGATCAGTGAGAGTAGATAGAGAGCAGCCATTCAGCCTGCTGTTAGTCTATATCTTAGTCTGGCGTGTCTCCAACACTTGTATCTGGACCACTGTGGCACATGATTCAGTTTTAGGAGAATGTAACTATGATGTCTATTTAATTTATCATAAATTGGAAAATATAACTAGCACATCAGTCTCATGGACATTACTTCTGTCGATGAAGCTGTTTTTTTAAAAAATGAGTCAATTAAAAATATTAAGTGAATAAAAGTACAAATATTTTGAGAATATGACAAAATTCATGAAAGTGTTTCATATATGACTAAGAGTTTTGAAATTCTGTCTTCGTCTATAGAAGGAGAAAGAGGCCTTATAGCTCACACACTGCAAGCCCAGTTGAGCAGGAGCTTAGCTAGAAATGCAAGATAGTGCAGTAGATAAATAAATCCTTCGATAATTACAAGTTCTATTTCTAGTGCCACCATGATGGAGGGACCTTGGGCGGTTGGTTAGTTAACCTCTTCAACCCTCAGTTTCTTTATCTGTATATTGGGAATAAGAATGAAGTATTATGAGGATTAAGTAAAATATTCATCCAAAACACCTAACATAGTCTCTGATACAAAGTTAATGTCAGTGCATGTTGGAACCATCACTAATGGTACCAAGTTTGTATTTTTCTGGATGTTCTTTTATCTCATTTCCCTTTAGAACGTTTGGAATAATAGGCAGCGGGATTTCAAATCAAATCAAAATTGATTTGAAATTTTTCCATTAAGAAATATAACTAACAATGTTCAATATCATTGTCACTAACTATGAGGTTATTTTCAGTATGAATTTTTTTTAAAGATTTTATTTATTTAATTGACAGAGAGAGACAGGGAGAGAGGAAACACAAGCAGGGGGAGCGGGAGAGGGAGAAGCAGGCTTCCCGCCAAGCAGGGAGCCCGATGCGGGGCTCGATCCCAGGACCCTGGGATCATGACCTGAGCCAAAGGCAGATGCTTAATGACTGAGCCACTCAGGCGCCCCTTCAGTTTGAATTTTTTGACAAGTGAAGTGATTCTTATCCTACCGATAGTAAGTTTTATCACCTATTACCTCTTCTGTAATCATTCATTTTTCATATAATTGAAAAACCAATTATTTTTTAAAAATATATATTTTAAAAAAACAGGGCGCCCGGGTGGCTCAGTTGGTTAAGTGACTGCCTTCGGCTCAGGTCATGATCCTGGAGTCCCGGGATCGAGTCCCACATCGGGCTCTCTGCTCAGCGGGGAGTCTGCTTCTCCCTCTGACCCTCTTCCCTCTCGTGCTCTCTATCTCTCATTCTCTCTCTCAAATAAATAAATAAAATAAAATAAAAATAAAAAAATAAAAAAACAATTATAATTGGCCCTTACAAAAGGTATCATTTCAATAACCTTTAAAGAATATTTAGAAGTTACAAAATCTGAATATTCTATTTTTTTAAAAAAAGATAATGGATAAACAGATATTTGCGTTGAAAGGAATTTTGTTCGTCTTGGAAATCATAAAATCATCCATTTTAGAATAAAAATCACCAAGAGAAAACAATTATTCTCAAAATTACCATGTGAAATCATTGTAATTCTGATGTAAATTGTAATTCATGATGTAAATCATACATAATTATTTCATGTAATATTTATCTTCTAAAGATTTTCTGCTAGTATTAGATACACAACTTATATAGGTAATGGGCAAAGTAATTTTATTTTATTTATTTATTTTTAAAGATTTTATTTATTTATTTGAGAGAGAATGAGAGAGAGAGAAAGCACATGAGGGGGGAGGGTCAGAGGGAGAAGCAGACTCCCCGCCGAGCAGGGAGCCTGATGCGGGACTCGATCCAGGGACTTCCAGGATCATGACCTGAGCCGAAGGCAGTCGCTTAACCAACTGAGCCACCCAGGCGCCCCTGGGCAAAGTAATTTTAAAAAAAGAGTATACCAACAGAAATGAAAGTGGGTTAAGTGTCTGCCTTCAGCTCAAGTCATGATCCCAGGGTCCTGGGATTGAACCCCACTTCAGGCTCCCTGCTCATGGGGGAGTCTACCTCTCCCTCTGCCCCTCCCCCACTCGTGCTGACTCGCTCTCAAATAAATTAATAAAATCTTTTTCTAAATAAATAAATAACGCACCACCCAGCTGTTTTGAGGAATTCCACCTCACTGCCAACCTGCTGCTCTAAAGACCCAGACCCGCATTCACTGAGGCCACACTCCCCTTGGCCTGCACTCAGTCAATGAAAGAGAATGGCTGGAGCACTAGTGTGGCCCATTCCTGCAGATGTGGGATTCCTCCAACAGGCAACTTAGGCTCCAGGACTCCTCATCAGACTGACCAAAACTTTCTGACAACTGTGCTGCTATCGTCTGAAATTCTTTGTCCCCAGTCGTCCTTCCTCCTTCCGCTCCTGGTACTCCAGTGAGACCTGCATCCTGGTCTGACGGCTCTTTCTACTTCCTACATCTCCCTCTTTAGCTTTCACTGACACTTCCACCAATAAATCTCTGACACACCTCATCCCATCTTGGCGCCTGCTTCTTAGTGGATGAAGACAAACGCAGGGAACATGAATTTGACAGCTAGAAACACTTTTAAGAGTGTAGCTGAGGTGTTAGTAGAAACTGTAGGGAAGGTGCAGCATAGCCAGCCTAAGGGAGCCACAAGGAATTAGTGTGTGCTTATTTTGCGCAATACAGGAGGACTTCTTTGAAAGACCCATCATGTGTGCACATTTCAGTGGAACAGTGAGAAGCCATCTGCAACTTAGGAAAGGTGTGACGTGCTTGCCGTGAGGCAGAGACCGGCATCAAGGACTGCCTGAAAAAGGGGACTACATGTACCAGCTAGCTGGAGAAAGAAGAGAGCAAGACACAGAAAAAGTAAAAACTAATTGAGGAGTCCTGTTTTGGTAAGTCAAAGAGATAACAGCAGCTCCCACTAGATGAAGAGAAAGAAAAGAGCTTTATCTGATTCACTTGAGAAAAGGGTGGGGGGAAGGGAAGCAATGATTCACTGAACCATTACCACCAGATTCCCCCCAAGTAGGAATGTGTCATTGTTTGGGAGAAGAAATCGATGAGGTCACTTCACAGAAGCAAGGCCATTAAGGCTTAGATGACAAACATGTACCAAAACATTCCAGAAGGGAGAAGCTGGGTTGCATGGACAGGGGATGGGATGTTACTGCTCCTGAGAGTAACAAGGAGAGAGACGAGGGAAGAGCCAAAGAGAATTTCTTCTCTCCAGAAATTCGCTAATGTCTGACTAAGCTACACATGCTTTTAGGAAGTTGTTTTTATTTGTTGTTTGTTTGCTTTAAGAAAAGTCAAAGCTGAGATCCCCATCTGGGTCCACATGGCAGAAGCCTGGGAAGTAGACGTGAGCCAACTGCCGTAAGTCCTTCAGGAATTCTCAGAATTCTTGAGAAGGCTTAGGATTCCCATAGCCATGAACTTAAGAGTCGATGGTATTGAGCTCATTTGATCTGGCTCATAAGAGACAAGAAGGCCGTATTTGATGTCTGGTACATAGCATTGACCATCATACAATAGAACTATAGGATTCTTGAATTCCTCTCAAAGAACACCTTCACTTTTTATAGTTAAGGAACTGTGGCATTGAAAGAGTCTTAGTTCCTTTAGAAGCAGATCCTGACAGGATTTGAGTGCAAAAAGTTAATGTGGGAGGTGGGAAAAGGCGACTGGAAGGGAAGAAAATCATTAAAGGGTATATTTTTCAAGCAAGTTTCCCCTGTGTGCAAGTACTGCTGAGGATCTCCGGAGCCAGCACTGCAGAGTTATCCTGCCCAAGGATGAGGGCCCTGGATATTGAGCTCCCATCAATCACTACCTGAGTGGGGAGTGGTATGTTCTCTGGAACATCTGGCCTATCCTCTGCTGGGGCAGAACTAGCTCCAGAGGTGAGAGAAGGCTCTCGGGCATTGAGGCAGGTTCTGACAATCAGAAGCGTAGGTAAGCATGCACGGCAATACCACATGCCGGGGGGACTGGCGGGGCAATGACCGCATCTGCTACGTGAAGGTAAAGAGACTTGCCGGGAAGCTCACAGAGGAGTCACAGAGACAGGGGGAGAGACACCAACCTTGGGGCTGGAGGTGGAGGGTGGTGGGATCTGACTGAGAGTTAGGCAGACGTGGGTTTGAATCGCAGCCCTGTTCCCTAGATTCTGTGCAATCTAGAAACCTACTTAGCCATTCTGAGTTTCGACTGTCTTGTCTGAAAACTGGGGATAACTACCTTGTAGGGTTGGTGAAAACTGAATAAAGAAATATTTGTGAAGGAAATAGCAAATTGCCTAGAACAGAGTAGACACACAAATGTGACTAATACTAATAGTAACCATTATTTTATTAAATAGGATGAATCTGATAGGGGCACAAACAAGAAAAAAGGAAAAAGCTTTCTTCTTTCCCTTCTACCACTGCCTTCAGCCATGCTGTGGGGAAACTCCCCCTCCTCAGCCCTGGACCTTTGCTCTCCAGACAATTTCAGTTATTAACTTTTTTCACTGATTCTAGGATAGTGTGGTGTGAAATCAAGATATATCTTATAATCTACTGAGTCTTAAGACTAGATGTAGTACTGAAGACTGGATTTCTTTTGGTAATGAAGACTCATTTTTCATATATTTAAATCTAGTCCAAAGATAATATAATGATAGATATTGAAGCTAGGGGAGGTACATAGGATTTATTGTATTATTCTCTCTACTTCTGTGTATGTTTAAAAATTTCCATAACACAAAAATTTATTAAAGTTTATTCTAGTCCCATTAAAACTTTGACTTCATACCCAACAATTCTTAAAAATTAAACATCAGAAAAGTTAGACATAGATTTTCATTTTTTTAAAGGACAATGAAACTGAAAGGAACTGTACTATTTTCTTCCTTCTTTGTTAGTTTGTTTTTTTGCTTTTTGTTTAGAGAAGGAGAGAGAGAAGGGGGGAGGGGAAGAGGGAGAGAGAGAATCTTAAGTAGGCTCCACATCCAGCAGGGAGCCCAACTCAGGGCTCGATCTCACAACCTGAGATCCTGACCTGAGCCGAAATCAAGAGATGGATGCTTAACTGACAGAGCCACTCAGGCGCCCCTGATTTTTGTTAGTTTCGATAACAACCTAGCCTTACATACAGGGATGTAAACATGAATGAGCACAATTTAATCAAATTACATTTGATGACAATTCAGTAAACAAGCATTTAACACAGGATGGGGACAAAGAAAGAAGAGGTACCTTTTTCTTCAGTTCACAGAGCCCTGCTTAAGGATATATTTCTGTAATGACTTACCATTAAGAGAGACAGTGTGGGGGGAGATGAACTTAAAATCAAAATTATTGTCTCATATGCTTTGAAAAGTAACTTTAGAGCCAGATCTACTTCCTTCTCTCAAAACCATCCTTTTCATTATCAGCAGGAAGAATTTGGGTGAATCAAGTTTTAGAATTAAATAGTAATTTTTCTTTTTAATATGAAGTCATAAACAGATTATTAACATTGAAGGCTTAGATTCCCTGAAAATCGAGGAGGAAGCTTAAAATATATTTCAGTGGAACGTTAGTCCTTTATGGGGTTTGGGAAATACTATAGTCTCTGTTCCTCTTGGGGAATCACAATGTCGTCTGCATGTTAAATGCTTAAGTCCTGCCAAAAGCAATCTGTTTAACATTTATAACCCATGCAACGGCCCGAATATTTGTGTCCCCCCAAAATTCATATGTTGAAATCCTAACATGCAATGTGATGGTATCTGCTGGTAGAGCCTTTGGGAAGAGATTAGGTCATGAGGGTGGAGCCCCCATGACTGGGATTAGTGCCACAACCCCAGAAGACCATCTCACTCTTTCTGCCTTGTAAGGACACAGCCAGAAGACAGCCAGCCAACTATGAACAGGAAGCTGGCCTTAGCCAGCACTGAATCTGCTGGCTCCTTGATCTTGGATTTCCAGCCTTCAGAACTGAGAAATAAATGCTTGCTGTGTAAGGCACCCAGTCTGTTAGAATAATCTGAACAGACCAAAACAAGCCAGCATTTTCCAAAATTCCTGACCACAGATCTCTTCTGCATCAAGCACCTGTTTCTGGAATACACATTCTGAGAAATGTTCTAGCCTGTGAACCTTACAGTAAAGATAAGTGTGTTCTTTTTTGTATCTGGTTAAATACATTCTCAGTTAATATTTGTTGAAGGGATCAACCCTCATTAGGCCACAATTACCTGATGCACAATCTTATTGTGCCTTAAAGGAAGATGCCAAACCAATCCTTTCCTTTAGGTCCTGTTTCTTTTTTATTCTTTTTAAGATTTTATTTATTTATTTGACAGAGAGAGCACAAGGGAGAGGGAGAAGCAGGCCCCCCCACTGAGCAGAGAGCCTGATGCAGGACTCGATCCCAGGACCCTGGGATCATGACCGGAGCCGAAGGCAGGCGCTTAACGACTGAGTCACCCAGGTGGCCCTTAGGTCCTGTTTCCATACGCAGTGGTGGATAAGCCTTCAGCCTCCTTTGGTGAATCTACCAGGCAGTTTCCCTCCTCTGTCCTTTTCTGGGTGAGTAAGTTAGGAGGTCCACCAGCCTGGATATATTCAAGTGCTTAGCAGATACTTCTCTGGCTTAGCCAATTCTGTTTTTACTAGTCTTGACCTGAAGTACCAGATACACTCCTGGTTATTAAAAAGTAAGTCTAAAAAGCAACAGAGCCATTTCCTTTCTTTAATAATAATAAAAAAAAAAAGTCTATCATCGTTTCCCCGATTGGCTTAGTCCCTGTATATACCACTCTATGAGCAAGACAGCCCCAGAGGGGAAAAGGAGGAAGTGGTAGAATTGGGGGAAACTTCACACTAACAACACTCACTCCTTATTCTTCTCCTTCAAGCCCGGGTAATAGAAAGTTAACTTATGTGTACCCGATATCCACAGTTTACATAATACATAATAAACTAGAAGTGCTTTCAAGAGATCTATGGAGTATATGTACTGCATTCATTTCTAAGGATGTTAGGACAACATTTATTCCTGAATGGTTAAGAAATTTACAAAACAACAGATACCGATATAAGTCCTGAAGAATGACCTGTTGTCAAGACAGCAATTAAGTCCATGAGTATTCTTAAAGCATTTACTGTTAGCCCATGCTCCTAACTGACATCTGGTTATATTTACCAAGACTATGTTGTTGCCAACCATCTAGGGAATTCACATTCCCACAGGAAACTGCACTCTTCAGCTGGTTTCATGTGTACATAGTTTATAAGAAAAGCTTCAATTAGTATTGACTTCAGCAGCAAATATCACAGCTATTAGCAATGTGTCACTTGTGTGACTTTTTTGTTTGTTTCAACCCCAAAACTAAGAATATGGAATTATGTATGTGCTTGTATTATGTGGTATGTTTTATATATAAAACTAAAAAAAATCAAGACTTTTTGTATTGACTGTTCCCCAACCAGTCTTTTAAAACTTCTGACAGAAGAGCCTTGTCTTCTACCAGAATTATTTCTAAATAAAAATGGGAATTTAAGTTTTTCTCCATTAGTATACTCCTCATAGAAATGTTCCTAGGTTCATGAAGTGGGACAGGGCATAATGAGGATGTTGATCAATCGCTTCTGGTACTGGGGAGTTGAAAGCAAACTGGATGCTCATCATTTGGAGAAAGAATATTAAATGTGGTAGATACACACCATGAATTACCATGCAGCGGTGAGAAATACATGACAATGTACTGTCAAGTGAAAAATGTAAGAAACCGTACAAGACAATATTCCTTATGTAAATTAAAAACACATACACCCAAACAACACTACATACTTCTCAAAGTCCTGTATCTATTCAAAGACATTTTGAAAACATTAAAAGTGACTGTCAGACAGCCAGGGCTTTGGATCAGCTGGGGGTCCTTGAGCATCTTTCTCTATTTCTATGTAGTTTCTCTACATAGTCTTTCCAGTACGGTGACCTCAGAATAGCTGGACTTCTTACATGGTGTGCTTTCAGAGCTATGTAGTACTAGTTCTCAAATTTTGGCATACAACAGAATTTCAGGAGGGTTTTTTTTAAAACACAGATGTCTGGGATACACCCCAGAGTTTCTGATTCAGTAGGCTGGGTTGGGGCCCAGGGAATGCTGACATCGCTGGTACTAGAACCACACTTTGAGAACCAAGATATTGAGGAAAGCATCTGAAAGCTCAGGGAGATGGAACTGTTCAAAGGCTTCAAGCATATGCAATATTCTCAGCCATCTCCTAGCCATACCCCTCAAGAGGCCTTAAGATCCTTTTGTCACCAAGGCATTAAGAAATATATTGAGGAGGGGGCATCGCCATCCTTCCATACCTCTCGGGTAGCCGTCCTGAGTAAACCATTGAGGGTGGCACAAGATGCTGCAATGGGATTAGGTTCCCTGACCTCAGTGACCAAAAGTGGAATTCCAGAGTGGTAGACACTGGTGATACCATCACAAGTATTTGAACCAACACATTAAATTCAGAATTCCGTGTGAGCTCACCATAGCAAAAACTTCAGCCCAGTCAAGGCTTCTAGTTCATCCTCCTTGAGGGAACACCATTAGAACTCGCTTCCATGCATGCTCCTCACACTCCTAACAACAGCATGTGGTGAGGTACTGTACCTGTTGGGACAGAAACTATGTCCTGTTATTTTTTCTTTACCTGGACCATGTTGTAATATAATTCTTTTTTTTTTTTTTAAGATTATTTATTTATTTATTCATGAGAGACAGAGAGACAGAGAGAGAGGCAGAGGGAGAAGTAGGCTCCCAAGGAGTAGGGAGCCCGATGCGGGACTTGATCCCAGGACCCTGGGATCATGACCTGAGATGAAGACAGACGCTTAACCATCTGAGCCACCCAGGCACCTGTAATATAATTCTTATATGTAAACACAGAGACAATAAAAAATAGTGAGGGGATGGGTCCTGAGAAGAATCAGTGCCAGTTTGTGCAACAGCTCCCTAGGATGCACTCATTGAAAGACTTTAATGCAGACTTAAGCTGATTTCCTGAAGAGCAGGAAAGGACTCCTCTGTCAAAAGAGAGTCTCAAAGATTGGAGGGTTGAAATCTCTCAGCTTCACATGTGTCTGCCCAAATATCTTCATCCACATCCTTCCCACCAGCACCCTTACTTTTGTATGAGAGATCAAGTAGAATGGAGCAATTCACTGATGTTACAACTCTGCAGGACTTCCCATCAGGCCTTGGGGCTCAGGCTTCACAGGATTCCCACCTATAAGGATCAGTCAGTGGGACTGTAATCAAAGATCATCATATGAGAAAGCAAGCTAGAATGCAAAACCAACAAACAAGAGATTTTGAGCCCAAGAATTACAGATATTAGAATTTTATTAAGTCTACAATATGAAGCAGTTACACAAGGAAGGTCTAAAAAATGAAGAATGACTCACAAATATGACTGACCAGTGACTGTTGGAATATACAGAATAAGCAAAAATATGTTTTAAATAACTTATAGAAACTGAAAATATATCTGTTGAAACAATCTCAATTAACTATTAAAGAGCAGATTTTATACAACTGAAAAGAATCTGAGAGCTAGACAGTGGCTAAGACAGATGCAAAGAAATGGTTCAGAACTTATAATAGAAAAACCAGAGAGAAAGCATGAACAGGACTATAATGGTTAATTTTTTGTGGCAACTTGGCTGGGCTATGGTACCCAGATATTTGGTCAGACATTATTTTAGATGTTTCTGTGAAAGTAGTTTTTAGGTGAGATTAACATTTATATCAGTAGACTTTTAATAAAGC
Source organism: Callorhinus ursinus (assembly GCF_003265705.2). Lineage (NCBI taxonomy): Eukaryota > Metazoa > Chordata > Mammalia > Carnivora > Otariidae > Callorhinus > Callorhinus ursinus. Next base: position 17,737,017 of record NW_027397068.1, read on the forward strand.
AGGTTATCATCCATAATGTGGGTGGGTTTCATCCAAACAGTTGAAGGTCTTGATAGAAAAAAGACTGACCTCCCTGGTGAAGAGGGGATTCAGCCAGCAGACTGCCTCTGGACTCCCAACTGCAACTCTTCCCTGGGTCTCCAGCCTATTAACCCACCCTACAGATTTTGGACTTGCCAAGCTTTCTCTCTCTCTCTCTCTCTCTCTCTCTCGTCTCTCCATGAGATGTGTGCGTGCACGCATGCACATGCACCTCTGATGGGTTCTGTTTCTCAAGAGAACTTTGACTAATACAAGGACATTAAAGAATTGGGAGAGTGAACTGAGAGAGTTTAATAGAAATAAAATGAAAGTCTTAGAAGAAGAGAATAGACCTAATAGAGAAGAAGAAATGTTTAGCAAGTGAATAACTAAAACATTTCCAAAATTGATTAAAAACACGAATCTACAGATTCAAGAACTGCACACAAGCAGTACAAACAAAAAGAAACTCACACTTAGGCACCTGGTAGGACAATTACAGAACACCAAAAACAAAGAGAAGATCCTAAAAATAAATAAATAAAATAAAAAAGAACACAAAGGAACGCAATTAGAATGACCCACACTTCTCAATAGCAACAATGGATTCTGAGGACAGTGGAATAATATCATCAAAGTGGTGAGAGAAAATAACCGACCTTGAAATTGGTACCTAGCAAAACTATTTCTTTCAGAATGCAAGTAGGGGTACCTGGGTGGCTCAGTCAGTTCAGTGTCCCATTCTCGATTTCAGCTCAGGTCATGATCTCAGGGTTGTGGGATCCAGCCCAGCCCTGGGCTCCACGCTCAGGGTGTGTCTGCTTGTCCCTCTTCCTCCCCCTTCCCCCTACCCTCCCTCAAGTAAATAAATAAATAAGAATGGAAGTAAAATAAACACACTTGTGAATAAACAAAATCTGAGAATTTCCCACCAAGAAATCATCACTAAAGGAGCTACTGGAGGATGTAATTTAGGAAGAAGGAAAATGGTCCTAGCAGAGGGGTCTAAGATTCTGGAAAGAATGGTAAATTAAAAACATAAATAAAAATCCAAACAAAAATTTTCTCTATAAAATAATAATGATGACGGGGTGCCTGGGTGGCTCAGATGGTTAAGCATCTGCCTTTGGCTCAGATCATGATCCCAGGGTCCTGGGATTGAGCCCCACGTCTGGCTCCTGGCTTGGTGGCAAGTCTGCTTCTCCCTCTCCCTCTGCCTCTCCCCCTACTCATGCTCTCTCTCTCTGTCTCAAATGAATAAATAAAATCTTTAAAATAATAATAATAATAGCAATAATGATAGTTTCTAATTTTAAATGCTTTTTTTTAAAAAAAAAAGAACAGAACTAAAATGCTGGACTATAATAGTACACCAGACAGTAGGGTAATGGGAGTTGGTGTTCTAAGGTCTTTGTGTGTCCAGTTAAGGAGGCACATTGTTTTTATCTTGAGAAATATAAATGGTAATTTTTCAGAGACAAACACTAAATGAATAAAAACAGTGTATAAATATAAACAGTGTATGTGGAGGGGGAAAATGGAATAAGGAAAAAGCAAAAATAAATGAATCCTAACAACTAAAATCAATCTCTGTAAAACAAACAAACATAAAACTAGAAGCACAGAAAAAGTGGAACAAAAAGAGATGTCCAAAAGTAAGATGTAAAGATAAATCCAAATATATCAATAATCATAACTAAAAGTGTAAATGGTTTAAACTCAATAGCTGAAAGACCTCTTTCTGTGCTCTTTATATCACTATAGACTTATGGATTTTATTTATTGAATACATTATAATTAGTTATACCATCATTCTTTCTGGTGCTCAAATTGTCCCAAATTTGGCCCATGGGAATTTCTTCTGGCTGACTTCTGTAGCTTTTTGACATTATCCAATCAGCCTTTGAGTGTTTGCCTGCTTTCTGTCATAAGAAAAGGGGGAAAGTGAAAAGAAAGTACCTCTTCACAGGAGAATGCAGGTTAATAAATGCAGTTGGATAGAACTGAAATAATCATCATTTTTTAATTCCCAATGTATTATCTGATCAGGGCAAAAATTACGAGAACCATTACATGAAAGGTTGTCAAGGAAGAATACATTCTCAGAGTGAAAAATTTCATCCCACACATCATTTAATAGCAAATGGGAACATGTGGGTTTATCGTGGAGATTTCTAGAAGATAGCAAGAACTAACCTGTCATTAGTTGCCTCCTGATGTGGTCAGATTAGCAATATATAGTATCACCTATGATGCCAACGATGTTTAATCTGAATCTGATCAAGTGATAAGACACAACTTCTGCCCTTCCTCCTGCCAACCCCCCCACCCCCACCCACCCCCATCTGCAATGGTTGGTTACTTCCACAGACCAGCTCTCACCTACCTTGCCCTCCAGCAAGGGTAAACCACTTCTAGGCACCAAACCTAGGATGCCCACACCTTCTGCACTGGCAGGTACTTCTAAGAGACTAGCCACACCTTCTCATAGGTTCCTTCACCACCGGAAGGCTCTCGAGAGGCCCTGCCCTCCTTGAAGAGGTCTGAATCTCAGCCTTAGCAGTTGAGAGGTTGGGGAGCTAAGCACTTCTAGATCTCTTACCTTCATCTCTCACTTCTAGGAGATAACTACCTTCTACTACTTTATACTTCTTTATGTTAAATTTTCCCTATTCAAATAATTGGTGTGATTTCTTTTCCTGACAGTACCCTGACTTATTATACCCCGTACAAACCTAAGAGCAGTATTCATAATACATGAATGACTCCTACAAATCAATATGGAAAAGACAATAAAACAGAAAAATCAACAAAAGATGTACATAGGCTTTTCATAGAAGAATAAAATTAATGGCCAATAAAATATAAAAAATGTTCAAACTCATTAGCATGCCACTTCACAGTGATGTGGAGAGCTGTCAGATCAATGGAAACATCTATCACTGGTGAGCAGGCAGACCAATTTGGCAATATGTCTAAAAGCTGAACATTGTTATGGCAGGTGACCCAGTATTCTCACTCCTGACTAGGCACCTAAGAGAAGCTCTGGGCATATGCCCACCAGGAGACACAAGAATGCTCCTCAGGAGGTAGGGAGGAAAAGGAAAAAACAAATGTCCACTGAGACAGCAGCAGCATGGATGCATAAATTGCGGTACATTCACGTAATGGAATATCACAAAGATGTTAAATGAACTCAGAAAAATGCAACACAATTGATAACTCTTGGAAATATAATACCGAGTAAAGACAACAAGTTCAAGACGTCTGGACCACTTACAATATACTGCTATGGGTGTTTTCGAGCTCAAAAACAAGCAAAACTGAACAATGGATTATTAAGCATCCGAGACACATGCGCTAAAACTGCATAAAGCACATAATCTACATGTAATTCCATATCAAATAACGTACTTTAGAAAATAATAAAGACAAAAGATGTATAACAACACTCTACCCAAGTCTGGGATAAACAGAGTAAGTCACATCCACAGTACTCTGCCCAGAAAGGTAAAGAGAGTCAGTGGTAATAAAAGACGGCAGATGGTGTGAGTTGTGGAACTAGAATGAACTCAATTCTCTTCTACCAAATCCACAAGCAAAAATCTGACACTGATAAGCAATAAGCACATCAGGATTTTATTTTGAGTTAAAGACCAAAAGGAATACAAGAGGAACAGGAGAGAAAAGAGTTAACATAGTTGCATGTGTAGGGTAGGATAGAAGAAACAAGACCAGAGCTTGTTACTTTTTTCCTGGTCCTTCCATGGGTTTTGTTTCTCTTTTTAAAAATAACCTCGTTTATACATGTGCCTTACCAAAAAAAATTTTTTAATTATGTGAAATACTACAGATTGTGAGACCATCAAAGAAATGCTTGAGATGAAGAGCACAAACCCTGTGGGGATGGGGAGTCGGGGTCCTGGAGAGCAGGAGCAAGGGCACTGGGAGGCTTGGAATCTAGTCCAGACTCTGCCTCCAAAGAGCTGGGTTACTCTGGTAAATAATTAAATTTTCTGGGGCGCCTGGGTGGCTCAGTCGTTAAGCGTCTGCCTTCGGCTCAGGTCATGATCCCAGGGTCCTGGGATGGAGCCCTGCATCAGGCTCTCTGCTCCGAGGGAAGCCTGCTTCTCCCTCTCCCGCTCCCCCTGCTTGTGTTCCTGCTCTCGCTATCTCTCTCTCTGTCAAATAAATAAATAAAATATTTAAATAATAATAATAATAATTAAACTTTCTGCTCAGACCACCTCATCAGTACAATGCTGAGAGTTTGACTAGGGCATCATCACAGTACATTCCAGTTCCAAAATTCAATTTGTCTATTACTCCAGTGTAGTCTTAAACTTCTGGTCATAATGTTATTATAAAAGATAAGAACATTATTAGTGAGCATTCACACGGGCCCCTTATCCCTTCACCAACATGTCAGTGAGCCTTGCCATGCCTGCTGGCCCTGGGAACATTTGCTGGGACAAAGTCCCTTTACACTGGAATCTCCCAAAAGTAACGGGGACAAGCTCCCCTTGTGGTCTCTGCCATATCGCAGACAAAAAAGTTTGTTCTTGGGAAAGGAAGGAGGGAGGGCTTGGAGAGGCAGAGCGCTGCAGGTAACTCTACTTCTCCTTAGTCTCTGTGACTCAACAGGAGAACTCTCCTACCTTGGGGGCAGAACAATTTAGTTGCCTGCTGCAGCCCTCTTCAGCTTCACACCTGGATCGTATACTTTGAAATTCAAGGCTTAAAAAAAAAATAGCACATCCTATGTGAAGGTTTTCCTTCTTTCTTAAGGTTTTCTTCTTTCTTAAGGTTCTGGAGGATCTGCTTATTCTGAAATCATTACCCCCTAAGCAATGGTGTCGGTGTTGGGGGATAGGGTCTGTAAGCCCAGAGGAGTGAGCACATCCAGACCCCAGATGAGCCAAAGAGACTGAGGCACAAGTAATCCCGCTATTAATTGGCACTTTAACACTACTCTCGGGTTCCAGTTGTGGCCCATCTTTTAGACCTATATTCATATGAATTTTTCTTAAAATAAATAAATAAATAAAAAACAAAAAAGGTAATTCTTGCTTCTAGAAGCAAATTGAGGGTTTGAATTTTAAAATTAAAGTTAGTCTCTTATATCAGTATTCCTGGTGAATAGTCTGCCACTACACCATATACTGTAGTACTTCTTGGTTATGTTTATAGCTCTTTTCTATATCCCCAAGGGCCCTGGGTACCAATAAAACAAAATTATACCGCTCAGAATCACTCCTGGCCATTTTAACTCTGCATTCTTGGATATTTTGTTGTTTTGGTCATTGTTTTCATATTTCTAAACCCATTAGAAGTTGTGATTAAGTGTGCCTGTCCAGCTTCTATTTCGCTTTTTTATAACTGTGTCACCTAGAGTGGTTTTTAGGATCTATTTTTCCCAGTAATATTTAACTATACGACCTCATGGTTATAGTTTAGAAAAAGCTTATATGAGTGACTAACTTCAACCAAACTGCTCTAGAGTCATAAATCCCTCCAGTCTATGCTTGGGTTCTGAGAGAAAAATTCATGATGAGTTGTTTTTCTTAGCTCATCAGGACGGTAGTTGATTTTGTCAAGTCTCCTGCCCTTGTAATCACAGGATGATAAGGATGTATTATTTTGAAAGTTAAGCTATAATGGTTTTGATTTCACTTCACTTAACACAACAAGTTTATCAGATGCTTGCTTTGTGCAGAGGTTTGTGTGAGTACTGTAAGGCATATCAAAATGATTAAAACAGAATGGTTGCTTTCCAAAGAGGGAGACTTCCTCCTAAAACAGATGGAAACAAGTGCTATAGAGTAACAAAACCAAATATGGTGGTGGCATGGAAGGGGAGAAGCTTCATTTCACCTCAGGGATGTTGGTAGGCTTCTAAGAGGAAATAAGATATGACTGGGCCCTTGAAGAATTGATTAGAACTTCAGAGGAGGATATATACATGAGACAAAACCAGATTTCAACAATGAGAGTTAGTAGTCTTAGTATAGAAATACATATATACCATACAACTCATAACAAAAGATTGCTGTCTTCAATATGTATGTTAAGAAAAACACTAAAACCCCCAGTAGAAAAGCAAGTGAAAGACATATTTACAGAAGAAGAAATGTATGTGATTACTAAACATATGAAATATGTTCAAGCTCATTCATAAGCGAAGAGGTACAAATTCAAACAACTGCAATTTTTTCAGCATTTCAAATTACAAAGAGTTTTAGAAGATACTATACAGGACATTCAAGGTATCATAAAATGGACATTCTTGCATAAACTGATACAACTTTTCTAGAAAACAATTTCATAATATAAATTGAGAGCCAGAGGAAGTTTGTATCTTCTGTGTCCCCAAATAATTCCACATCTATGAATCTGTCATGAAGAAATAATTGAAGTATGTCTAAGGCTTCTGTGCAATGATCTTCACCATAAAATTATCCCTAAAAAGACAGAATGGTTAAGTTATGCTATACATTTCTGATGAATTATCAGTCATTCAAAATGATGTTTGGGAATAATTTTTAAGGACATAAGAAAAGGCTAATGATTTATTATTGAGTGAATAAGATAGGATACAAACAGTATCTACAGTATATTTCCAGCACATATCTTGGAAGATAGGAAAAAGAGAGAGAGAGAATGTATAGAAATGCACCAAAATGCTTATAATAGTTATTTCTGGATAAAACTAAGTTTGTTTTCTTCTCTATATTTTATTTTCCAGTTTCATCAATTGAGCATGTAATGAGTGCTTTTATCATTAGGAAAAATAACTTTTTAAATGAAATTGGTACCCTTTCATCCCTTCGCCTTCCACATCTGATCCAATAAATTTTACAACGGAACCACATGTCTCTGACAGCGCTGGTTTCCGCCTTGGAATTCACGTTCCCTTTGCTCAGCTTTCAGCGCCTCACAGCACTTGACCAAATCAAATTCAAATCTGCCCTCTGCGGCTTCTACTTCACAGAAATTTTTCTCAAGGCAAGACCCCTAAATTATCATCAGAGAGTTAAGACTTTACTACTCCACACCCTAGGCCTTTTATCTGAGAATTAACACACACAAAAAAGAGAAAATGGGGCTTTGATATGACTTTAGCCACGAATGACCTCAGCCAAAAACTTTTTTCTTTAAATTCCAATCTTCCATTTATGCAAAGCAGATCAGTTGCTTATGTGAATCTGAGTTGCCTATATCCAGTCGACTTAGAAGGAGAGAGACGTGAAGTTTGTGACCCATGCACTGAAGCGTGACCCTATCCAAATAAATCCTCATCATATATAAAGACTAATCCTTTTAAACCAGAATTAAAGGCTGATGGGTAGGAAGTACTTCCCTCCTAAATCTAGGAACCTCCTAAATCTAGGATAATCTTATTCATTTTTAGCATTTCTGCTAGATTCCATAAGACCAAAGAAAAGGTGCAGATGTTGAGTCACAAAAGGAAAAAATATATAACCTTCATGGAGAAGGATACACCTGAATTACCTTCACAGAAAACAAGCCCAGATGCATTGTTAGTGTTTGGGCAAAAGCCAATATTGGGTAAAACTACGTAGCTGTTAAGAAACCCAGTCCACGGGGTGTCTGGGTGGCTCAGTCATTAAGCATCTGCATTCTGCTCAGGTCATGGTCCCAGGGTCCTGGGATGAAGCCCCACATCGGGCTCCCTGCTCAGTGGGGAGCCTGCTTCTCCCTCTCCCACTCCCCCTGCTTGTGTTCCCTCTCACGCTTTGTCTCTCTCTGTCAAATAAATAAATGAAATCTTGAGAAAAAAAAGAAAGAAAGAAAAGAAAAAGAAACCCAGGCCATGGCCTCAAGCATGAAGGAAATATCACTTAATTTTCATGAATTCAATCCATGTTCGTCCATAGGGCCTATCTCAGTGGAGATCAATTCTACTTGGGTCATTCATTTGGGACTACTAATCCCATCCCAGAGCTTCATCAGAACCCAGAAGGCATTCATGGTATCTGCGGAAAGAAGACCTCTGGTAGCCCTTTGGTCAATGGTTGCTGCAGGCATCTTCATTAATCAAGCCTGACATCATCTCTTAATCTCTTCACTTGCTTGCCTGCAGTAGGAAGTGAGCATCTTCCAGGAGGCTGGCAATTCTGCTACTGAGGAGCTCACCTCCATTGGCTCCCCTGGCACCCATGCCAGAAGCCAGAGACTCCAGATACTCTGAGCCCCTTCTCCTCCCTATTCCCAGGGAACCTCAGTCCAGGCTGAAGAAGTTCCTTCTTGTCTCAGCTTCTCTGTGCCACTCTGCTGCTTTCCCCAGACCCTGTCCTTCCTCTTGTATTTTTTTCACAATGAGCTGTGAAGGCCCATTATGCCCAGAGATGAAATCTTAAAATCTTAAAACTAGTTTTTCCTTCCTTGATGGCAGAAAGGATTGACTCTCTAAACTCTCCTGGATGCTGAAGGAAATTTTCAATTTTTATTTCTAGGGCATCAAAGAGAAAACAATATATGTATGCAGCGTCTAAACTGAACAAGCCAGGACATTCACATCCCGCCCTCTCCATGTTTATTTCCTCAAGTCACATATTCCTATGTGCCTCACGATCCAACTACAGCAGTTCCGTAGTATTTTCAGCCACTCATTCTTTTTCCTTCTTCGTATCAGTTTCAGGGGCCTGAGGTACACATGCCTTCATACCTCTTCTCTGTTTACCTGTTGAAGCAACTTCGAGAAGAGATATTCCTTTATATTTTACCTATGTAAATATACCTTGTTTTTTTTTTTTCCAAGTTATTCTAAATTCTTGATTTCTCTGTCCTTCCATTCACTAGTTCTAGTTTCTTTTGAGCATCTTACGGAGTCGGGAGGGGCTGTCTGGATAAGAAGTCTAGTAGGGGTGACATCTTCCCGTCTTATCCTCTCCCACAAGGCCTTCCTAAAATGCCCCAATATTCTGTTACATGCAAATGATCAACTCCCTGAGTCAAAGGTAACAATGGGTTACGGGGAGGCAAGCACTTTCTTTCACTCTGACAGAATCCTGCCTTCCTGCAGTAACTCTGTGACCTCTTCCTACTATTAGATTACTTTCATTCCAGGGGCGCCTGGGTGGCTCAGTCAGTTAAGCGTCTGCCTTGGGCTCAGGTCGTGATCCCAGGGTCCTGGGATGGAGCCCCCATGTTGGGCTCCCTGCTCCGCGGGGAGCCTGCTTCTCCCTCTGCTGCTGTTCCCCCCTCCCACCCCCGCTGGCTCATGCTCTCTCTCAAGTAAATAAATTGTAAAAATCTTAAAAAAAAAAAAAAAAAAGATTACGGTCATTCCCCTCTGGGTCTGGAGGACTGGCCTGAGAAATGCCATAGTTAGCAACTCTTTCAACCCCATGAGGACATTCATTGTTCAACCTTGAAAGACAAATAAATCAGATCTTGGCATTTGAGTGTTTCCAATACACTTCTCTCTACAGAAGGTATGTCATGAATTACACTTTTAAGGCTTTCTAGCTTTTCATATTATTTATAATATTAGTGAAGACAATTTTAGCTGTGAATAACAGAAACCAACTCAAGGGCAGGACAGAAGCCCAGAATCAGTGAGCACACATGAATCTCATTCTCTTCTGGGCTTTGCCAGTGCATCTGCTGGTTTCTTCCCTCTTGATACTACTTCCCTGGGATTTTATCTTTTCCATTCATGGAGCAGCCCCTACTTATAGAAAAGATCAGTTTCCTGCTTTTGCTGTTGTTATTGTTTTTATGAGCAAAATCTCACTGGTTATTTTTAAAGATTCTTGCTTAATTTCCACATTAGTCAGAAGCATTTGGTTTATTAAACCAAACTAGAATCCAAATTTGGAATCTTAAACAATTTGTTCCATTTTTTCACCTGTTAAGATTTTTAAAATAAAAACTAAAAAACCAGGGGCACCTGGGTGGCTCAGTCCGTTAAGTATCTGCCTTTGGCTCAGGTCATGATCCCGGGACTTTGGGATAGAGCCCCTAGTGGGGCTCTGTGCTCAGCGGGGAGCCTGCTTCTCCCTCTCCCTCTGCCTCTCCCATCCGCTCATGCTCTCTCTCTCTCAAATAAATAAATAAAATCTTTTTTAAAAATTAATTAATTAAAAAAAACCTAAACTAAAAAAACAAACAAAACCTCAAATGCAGCAGCAGTAGGCTCAGATTTGTTTCTCCCACCCATACCCACTTTTAAGCAGTCCAGCTTTGCTCAGGCCAACTCCACTGTGGCTTAAACAGAGATGACTTATTTCACCACTATTAAAGGCCATACAGAAGTGAAAGGATCCTAACCAGAGAGGATAGGGTAGAGCTTTGATTGGCACCTCTGATTTAGTTCAAGGAATCCAAACAGCTGAATCAAAAGGAAGCCAATTCTCCATTAAAAGCAAGCATCCTCCCTCCAGCTGTAGCCCGGTGAGGAGGAGGAGGAAGATGCCTGGAGCAGGAAGTTACAGCCTAGTGGGCTCTGGGCAAAATGTTACAGAGGATTATTTTTCTTCCTCATATTCAACTATTGTGTTTCCAGCCTCTCTTTGTTTCTTTCACACAATCACCTCTAAATCTGAAATATGCTTAGGGGCCTGCAATTTAAATTTACCACCATCAAAATCCTTGAGAACACAGGCAGCAACCTCTTCGACCTCAGCCGCAGCAACTTCTTCCTAGAAACATCGCCAAAGGCAAGGGAAGCAAGGGCAAAAATGAACTATTGGGACTTCATCAAGATAAAAAACTTCTGCACAGCAAAGGAAACATTCAACAAAACCAAAAGACAACCGACAAAATGGGAGAAGATATTTGCAAATGACGTATCAGATAAAGGGCAGGTATCCAAAATCTATAAAGAACTTACCAAACTCAACACCCAAAGAACAAATAATCCAATCAGGAAATGGGCAGAAGACATGAACAGACATTTCTGCAAAGACATCCAAATGGCCAATAGACACACGAAAGAGTGCTCAACATCATTCGGCATCAGGGAAATCCAAATCAAAACCTCAATGAGATACCACCACACACCAGTGAGAATGGCTAAAATTAACGAGTCAGGAAACAACAGATGTGGGCGGGGACGCGGAGAAAGGGGAACCCTCCTACACTGTTGGTGGGAATGCAAGCTGGTGCAGCCACTCTGGAAAACAGTATGGGGGTTCCTCAAAAAGTTGAAAATAGAGCTACCCTATGACCCAGCAATTGTACTACTGGGTATTTACCCCAAAGATAACAGATGCAGTGATCCAAAGGGGCACCTGCACCCCAATGTTTATAGCAGCAATGTCCACAATAGCCAAACTATGGAAAGAGCCTAGATCTCTATCAAAAGATGAATGGATAAAGAAGATGTGGTATCTATATACAATGGAATATTATGCAGCCATAAAAAAGAAATCTTGCCATTTGCAATGACATGGATGGAACTAGAGGGTATTATGCTAAGCAAAATAAGTCAATCAGAGAAAAACAAGTATCATATTATCTCACTGATATGAGGAATTTGAGAAACAAGACAGGATCATAGGGGAAGGGAGGGAAAGATGAAACAAGAAGAAACCAGAAAGGGAGACAAACCATTAAGCCATTAATCTCAGGACACAAACTGAGGGTTCCTGGAGTGGTGGGGGCGGGGGGGGGGGGGGGATGGGGTGGCTGGGTGATGGACACTGGGGAGGGTAAGTATCATGGTGAGCGCTGTGAATTGTGTAAGACTGATGAATCACAGACCTGTACCCCTGAAACAAATAATGCATTATATGTTAATTAAAAAATTAAAAATAAATAAATAAATTTACTTTATATATCCTAATGAGCTCTGCTTGGACTGAGCTCTAGCTGGCCTACAGAAGTCTAAGTGTTGATGTTTAGCATGAAAATGAAGACACATTATCTCTTGATCATTCATTATAAGAGAACAGAGGGAAGATGCTTTATGTTGAAAGAGAAGATGAGGGTGGTGCTAGTGTGTGAAGAGACTGAGGGCATGATCCAGAACTGAGGTTAAAATGCAGCCTGAAAGGGCTTCCACCCAAACCCGGAAAGTGTCCCCATTTCTCTTAAAGCATTACATCCAAGCAGTTCTTTTGCATCCTACGTGAGGTTACAAAATAGGGAAGGCTTTGCTATAGTTCACAAATAATTTGAAACTTAAATACCTTCTCTGAAACATTCAAAATTAATATAGATGTTTCCAACATCTCCTATTTCCTATTCATGCAATGACGGCTTCCACAAGAACAGATTTCTTAGCTAGCAAACAAGTCTCTCATTCTTGCTGTATTGCATGTTGGGAGGCTGCTGTAGATGACCACTAGGTTCGTAGGCTCTGGAACCAGACCACCTGCTTCACCTTCCCGGCTCCTCCACGTAAGCAGGGCTAGTTACTAAACTTTCTGTGCAACAGTCATGTCTTCATTAAAGTGGGATTAATAACAATAATAATGCCTAATTCACAGGAGGATCAAAGGAATGAAACAAAAATTCCTTAGATAAGTGCGTAGCAAATTCTAAACTCTTACTGATGATCCTAAATATGGCTACAACTTGTCTCACAAAAATCAATGGAACTTTTACATACATAAGGAAAATTTAAAGTTTGACAACATGGAAAAAATTTGTAAATCTGGATTTTAAAACTAAAATCGTCTTTCCCAAGTTGCTTTGAGGCACAAATCTGGTTAAGAGTTAATATCTGAATTACATGCAGGGCCATCGTATAAAGAAACAGTGACTCTTGCCCTGCTTCCAAGGTCATTGTATTTTAGAGAAATAAACATCTTGGCATCAGTTTGAAGGGGAACAGAATATGCCACCCCAAAATATGTCACTTTGGCATATCAATTATTTTGAATTAAAGTTGCTTAAGAAATAGTTGATTAAAGGACACTCTGACCTCCTTTGTCCTCTGAAAACAAGAAATAAATCTCCCATGTGGAAGTTACCCTCCCTGTACCTGGAGGAAGAGAAACATCCTTATCATCAGAGATAAGGAATTTAGGGCAGAGAAAGCTGTGTAAACAACCCTTGTTACTGCTTCACTAAATTATTACCCCAAATCTTTTGTCTTGTCAATTCTTCACGAATTTATTGTTTGTCTAAAAGGTATACCAGCTGCCTGCTTTAGTCCCTTCTTTGAGTCTCATATTTTTTATGAGTTCCCATACATACGAAATTAAATTTTTCTCCCATTAAGCTGTTTTATGTCAGTTTAATTATTGTGCCAGCCAAAGAACCTAGAAAAGAAGAAGGGAAAACTTTTCCTCCTCTACGAGGTCTTTAGTGGCCACAATGTCTTGTAACCATGAAAGACAAGCTGAAGCATGCTCTTCACCAAGTCATCCTGGGTCCTGGGACTCATTAGCCACTCCTACAGCCAAGCATCTACTGGGCACAAACCTGTTACTTTTTTTCCTCCTTTTCTTAACTAAGATGGATCTGCTGTGCTGATAGCCTATGAAAATTTCAATTTCATCCAGTATCAAATATTTTAGGCTTAAAAGAGTACAAACAGCATGTTTTAAAAATGGAAATTCGGTAAAGCTAGAATTACGGTATTGAAAAAGAGGAAGCTCCCATCCCCTTAGTCATTCAAAAAGCTAACACATTCAAAATTTGGGAGCTCTCCTGCCTTTTACTTTAAGGAATGAATGAGAAAATAATTTCATACGTGATGAGGCCATGGGACACATAAATTCAGTGAGAAAACAGACCAGAAAAGGAGTTTGGAGAGAATCCAAGAAATCTTGGTATGGAAAACATAGCACCAGAAAAGAAACTGATTGTTTATAAAGATTTGCAGCTTGATCATGAAATGTAAAATGTAATTTCTATTAATAATAAAAATAAATATTTTTATGTTATACTACAAATTTTAAATTTCTGTTATACATAGATGAAAACTTAAAGAGAACAGGTAAAAATGAAAGGAGATGGAGATGTTGGAGGATAAGTTTGTGAGGGAATGCTCTTTCTCCTTTATTTTGGTTTTATCTGTTTTGGACAGTAAACTTAAAAGCATAAAGTTATAGGAAAATATTGCTTTCTCTTTATTAATTTGAACGTTGCTTAAGACATTTCAGTACAAAGAACTGAATTTAAATTTAACTATAAACATTTCAACGGTGATCATTAAAAGTCTTTCTAGTTGAAGTGATCTGAGAACTTGAAATAGTCCTGAAGAATTCAGAAAGTACCCCTTAAGAATTAAATTCAATCCATAATTTTAGCAGATTTTTAGGCTGTAAGTACCTCCAAAAGGCTACTCATTCAAGAGAAAAAATGGACTTTCAAACATAAAAGTACATCTTAATTGCTTTGGAAATAAAAACAACTTTACAAAATAAACATCTTTGGTTCCCAACTACTAACATTGAAATATCTATTTTAAATGACCTAAATTTCCATGTCATTGGTTAAAACTGATCTTGTCAGCAAATAAACATTTAGCATAAACACAATACATTAAGACTTAAATACCAATCCAATGGAAAATGTAGGAAACATTCAAGACATGAATTATACATCTGCAGAGAAAAGGGGCTCTATCTCTCCCTCTTAAATCACAACGAACCCTTCAGCCCTGAACTTCTTTCCCAACCCCATAGTGATGTTGTTTTCCAGAGCAATCTTCATCTCCTTGGGCAGGCAATTTGCCTGCCTAGGATAAAAAGAAAGATTAGTAAAAAAAATATGCTTACTAAATAAATTAGAATGAATTTCAACCATTAAATATTGTCAGCATGGTATTGTCATGAGTGCAATGGACAGGGTCACACTACAAAGACAGGGACCAACTCTACCTGTGGCCTCAAGGAATGTTTCACACAGAAGATGGAAAAATGAATTTTCTCTCATATACCAATACCCATAGATGATGGCTGCTGGAAGAGTCTGCTCTTGAGAGGCATTATGAGGTAGCCTCCATAATTAGGCAGTGATGTTTGCCACAGTCATGAGGTGTCTGTGTGTTCGAGCATGAGTGTGTGTTTAAGTGTATGAGTGTGAGTGAGTGTGTGTGTGTGTAGTCGATGGAGGCGTCATTACGGTTTACAGGCACATATTTTATATCCTGCGACATCTCCTTCATGCCAGGCAATGTGCCCTACTCTCTCTAATTCCTGCGCCTTTGCTTGCACCACTCCCCCTGCCTGATACACCTTCCTGGGTCTGGGTTCACTGCTGTGTGGCTATGTGAGTCCCGAGTCAAGATGGAAACATGAAGAGAGACAGATAACTCTCCTCTTTCTGATCCAGACCAAAACAATTAAGGAAATGTGAAAATAGGGACACAGCACATGCCAACACTGGAAATGAACCACTGAAATACCAGAAATGTCAAGAGATAGCTGCCGGGTGCAGTGCAGACAAGTCCAGATGGAAGAGCAGCACAGAGTCTGGCCACATGCAATTCATCACATGAAGGAAGTAGCCTGATCTCTCACAAAACTAGGTGGTGAAAAAAAATCTCCTACCTCCTTGTTTGGAAGGACAAACATAGGCTGTGAGATAGATGGAAGGGTTCAGGGGCAGCACTTCCATCTGGCTTGCTCACAGTGTTAGGACTGAGGGTGGTTAAGGGAGGGAGAAAGGACCCCAGAGTAAGGACAGCTCCACTGAGCAGAGCCGGCAGTGGGACAGTTCACAAAGCACCTGACCTACAACCAGAATTCAGGCGGCTATGTTGAGGGGTCGTGACCCAAGCCGAGTGGGTCCACCATGGAACTATAACACTTATGTATTTCTTCCTACAGAAAACTTTTTTTAATTAAAAAAAAATAATAATAAATATAGCTGGTCCTTGACAACATGGCTTTGAACTGCACGGGTTCACTTATATGTAGGCGTTTTTGATACAGTACAGTAGAGTAAATGTATTTTCTCTTCCTTATAATTTCTTAAATAATATTTTCTTTTCTCTAGCTTACTTTCCTATAAGAATACAGTAGACAATACATATCACATACAAAATATGTGGATCGACTACTTACATTATCAGTAAGGTTTCTGGTCAACAATAGGCTATGAGTAAAGTTTTTCGTTATATACAGATTTTCAACTGTGTGGGAGCTCAGTGTCCCTAAACCCCACATTGTTCAAGGATCAACCGTCTAAATATTATTAAAGTTAAGGAAAACCAGAAATGTATAAAATACAAAGCATCTCCAGGTCCATGCACCTGCCCAACAAACTTGCAAAAGATAACTTTTTATGATGTTTTATAGTACTCCAAACATGTCTCATGCCTGTTAGATTAAATAAATCTATACTCACATTGAATAAATGGGTTCATACTATTTTGTAATCTGATGTTTTTACTCAAAATATATTCTGGAAAGCATTCCCTGATAGTACATTTTGATCCTTTTTATGGCTCTGGGGTATTTCTATCTATAAATGTACCATGTTCTACCTGATCTGTAATTTCTGAGTGTATAAGTTGTTCCCAAAATTTCTGCAAATATAAACAATGCTGCTTTGCACATATGTGATTACTTCTAGTGGACAAATTCCTAAGTGTAGACTCATTTGCTCACGGAACACATGTTTTTGGTTTTAATAGATATCATCAAATTCAAAGTCCCTTCCACAATAAATACAATATAGGAGAGACCTTTCCCCACACCATTCACAAAACAGGAATATCCATCTAAATGCCTAACAGCAGAGCGCTGCTTAATATGAGGAAATGTACATAAGTATTTAAAATTATGGTGTAAAAGACTATCTAATCATATAAGAATATGCTAATGATACTATCAAAGAAAAAAGAAAGATGCAATAAAGATTATAGTATGATGCTATTCTTTTTTTTTAAGATTTTATTTATTTATTTGAGAGAGAGAGAATGAGAGAGAGCGCGAGAGGGAAGAGGGTCAGAGGGAGAAGCAGACTCCCCGCTGAGCAGGGAGCCCGATGCGGGACTTGATCCTGAGACTCCAGGATCATGACCTGAGCCGAAGGCAGTCGCTTAACCAACTGAGCCACCCAGGCGCCCCAGTATAATGCTATTCTTATAAAGCCTTTCTGAGCTTTACTTTTTTCACTAGTAAATGAGGATAATAATGCCCATTCTACTTTGATAGGACCAAAATAAGACAATTTTCTTGAGAATGATAAGTAAACCATAAAGTTTCTGACAAATTATAAGATCCCCTAATTGAAACTAATGCTGACACTTTCCTAAAAGTTCCATCAATGGTATAATGCAGACCAAATCCACTGGGTTTTGTACCCAGAAGGCCTATGGGAGGCATAGTGAATGGAACACCATTTTTTTGCTGTCCATAGGCTGCCTGATGCTATTGGCAAACATGGAGACCCTGAGGACTTACAGACTCGACATGGCATGCCCTGCACAGATTTGCAGAGCATGTGAGTCCTCCCTCAAGAGCTCTCCCAGGCTCCTTTTCTTCGCATTTCCAACTTACCACTTCTAAGAGTGTTCACCTTTTCTGCAAAACTTTTCCTGACCACCCAAGTCTTGAATTATTTTCTCTTTTCTTACATTCCTCTGCACACCTGAACATCCCATCACCAATGCCTTGCACAGGTATTTTAATGCATTGTGCAGGTACGTCACCTTTGAGTCAGACAGATTCAATCCAAATCTTTGTCCTACCTGGATCCCATTGGACCTGTGTGATCATAGAGGAATTATTTAACCTCTCAGGGCCTCAATTTCTTCATTTGGAATATGGGGACCGTTGAAATTGTCTTAGAAGATTATGAATGGGGGGAGGTGGCTCAGTCAGCTAAGGATCTGCCTTCGGCTCAGGTCATGATCCCAGGGTCCTGGGATCGAGCCCCATGTTGGGCTCCCTGCCAAGCAGTGGAGCTTGGCCTCTCCCTCTCCCTCTGACCCTGCTCCTGTGCTCTCTCTCACTCACTCAGTCTCTCAAATAAATAAATAAAATATTTTAAAAAAAAAGATTATGAATGGGGACAACCTGGGTGGCTCAGTCAGTTAAGCATCTGCCTTCAGCTCAGGTCATGATCCCAGGTTCTGGGATCGAATCCCACGTTGGGCTCCTTGCTCAGGGGGGAGCCTGCTTCTCCCTCTACCTGCCCCCCCCCCCGCTTGTTCTCTCTCTCTGACAAAAAAATAAAATCTTTTAAAAAAAAAGATTATGAATGTAAAATACCTTCCACAATGTCTGCCATAAAATAAGATTGCAATAAATATTAACACTCCTATTACTGACACTGTTAGTTCTATTATACTCAAAGTCAGTGGTTAGGGCTTATCCCCACAGCATTAAGGATATACTTGTTTTAAATGAATTTATCTGGATTTCTGTATCTTTTATAAACTTGGTCCAGTATTATTTTCTTCAGATGATAACTTTTGGTATAGGTTCATACTCAGACTCACAGTATTAAAATAATAAACCACGAAAGATTACAAATGAAAAGGCAAATACTTCTTTGGGGACAGAAGATGGGAGGTGGGAAGTTGAAGTGGGAGGAAATAGCAGGAGAAGAAGAATACCATACTTGTCAAGCAAACATGGCCCAGACCTGAGGCATTATTAACCAGGCCAAAGTGTGTCAGAAGGAGAAAAAAAAAAAAAAATCTTTACATCAGAATATAAAACAATGAGAGCTGAGAGATACAAAAATATCTCAAGTTCAAGTTGAACCCTTTGGCATTTGTATCACATTATGAGCAGTTCTCAGATATCGTACTTTCCTCTTAATCAACCGAACAAGTGTCATTCAGAGTTTAGGTCTGAACAAAATGTCTGGGCTAAAATTTGACTTAATGATGTCAGAGAGTCTCAAGGCAGTTTACACTGAGTGAAGCAAAACAACGCCTCCAGTCTCCAGGGTGCTTATACTCAGAGGAGAGGTACTGAAGCCTGCAGGAAAATGTGCAGCAATGGCTCTCAGTTGTAGAAGGATTTAAAAAACTTCAAAGCCATCCTTTGTTTCCTATAGCCCTACTTGCATGTTTTTAGCCCAATCATGGAAGAAAAGAGTTGCCTGTTTTTAAATAACATCCCTCCTTTGTGGCTGGTAACAAGCTGCATCTGGGCAGGGCTGCTAATTGGCAATTTTAAACACACGTGGGGCCAACAAGGTCTCCTGAGCACTGATCAACAGACCTGATGTCTAATAAGGAAGGGAACATTGGGGATTAATAGTAGAATGTGTCTATTTTATCATTTTTTTAAAAGGATGCATTTGAAAGAGTAAACCACATAAAGATTCCATCTTCTTACTCACATAAAGCACAAACTATATTTTAATGCTCTATACTTAGCATGAAATAAGTTGCAATATGTACAATATGAAATTATTTTAACCCCACTAAGTGCTTTGATGTGAGACTGACTGCTCAAGGAACTTAAATTCATTAACCTCATCCAAGTTTTGGGTTTTCTTAGACTCTGTTAAATTGATATTTCAGGTGTAAGAAGAACTTGATTTATAGCAGGATTTCAGTGCCATGTTGGGTGTACTGACTAAAGAAATTTGCCTACTTACTAACCATCATCAATTGTAAAGATACAATTGATGCACTCTGATCATAATCAGAAGCTTCATTCTTCCTACTAAGGAATGAAACTTTAATGGAAAGGAGGGGTGCAGAAAAAGGGAAAGAAGAATCATTTTACCCTGTCCGGGGCCAGAAGTGATGCACAGGCTTTGCATTCATTATACTACAGGGTGTCTGGGGTCAGCTGCTCAGTATCACTGTTGGTAAAAATATCCCACAGCCTGAACATTATAGCACCTAGAAAATTCCTAGACTAAGAAAGCTTACACACTCAACTTCCAGAGCCATCTTGGCCTATCAGAGGATTTGTCTAGATGGCCCACCCCCCACGGCCACCAGCTGAAAACTCTGGGAAGATAAGGATATAGGAGGAGGCATCCTTCCACACACCTGGCATCATCCTTTGCCTGAGAGGAAAGTTTGGGGTTTGGGTCCATTTTTATTTGCATTAATTAAACCTTTTGAAATTTTAAAAAATGTCCATTGTACATTCATGTAAAGTTTCCATGAGTGATCCACATAAATTTACTTTATCCTAAAGAAAATAATATTTGGAGATACCTTATACACAAAGCATTTATTAGTCTAAGGGAAAATATGCCCTAATCAGGCGTAACTATTTGTATTATACTTATGTTTTCCTTTGGGTTTATTTCTTGATAAGTGAGATTTTATAAAATCACATTTAATTTTCATATTTTAAATCTATATGTCATATTAATTCACAAGGCTATAACTTTGTATATTCACGATTTAGAGAATAAACCTCTTTAAAATTCAGCATACTGCTTTCTGCTATCACTTCCTCCTTACCACCTAAACGTGGACTATAATTATCTGGGGTTATTTTTTTTTTTTAAGATTTTATTTATTTATTCATGAGAGACAGAGGGAGAGAGAGAGGGGGAGAGAGAGGGAGAGAGAGAAAGCAGAGGGAGAAGCAGGCTCCCAAGGAGCAGGGAGCCCGATGCGGGACTCGATCTCAGGACCCCGGGATCATGACCTGAGCTGAAGGCAGACGCTTAACCATCTGAGCCACCCAGGTGCCCCTGGGGTTATTTTTTTTTAAAGATTTATAGATTGATTGATTGATTATTTATTTATTTGAAAGACAAAGAGCACACACTTGCATGAGGGGAGGGAGGGGCCGAGGGAGAGGGAGAGAGAGAATCCTCAAGCAGACTCCCCGCTCAGTGCAGAGCCCAACGACACGGGGCTCTATCCCAGGACCCTAAAAGCCAGAAGCCCACGTGACTGAGCCACCCAGGGACCCCTATAATTATCTGTTTTAACATTAGAAAAGTCAAAGTTGAAACTCAGCTATCTCAAACATAACTAAATAACTGATTACGTCTACCCATAAAATAATGTTTGGAAGAGACTGCATTTGATGAAATATTTCAATAGTCTCCATCTTTAAAAAGCTTCAAGAGACTTCCTGGCTGTCCTAGAGTTTAGCAATTCATCTGCCTGGATGCACAGAATTAAATGAGAAGATCTTTAGGGATCCTGTTGAGCTCCTGAGTCTACAACGCCTCAGGCATAGAAGCAAACCAGGAGTTTCCACACTCACCTAAGTGGGACCACATAGAACAGCCTGCTCTGACTTAGTGGACAGAATCTGGCCTTGTCCCTGCCGCGGTGATGCGTCTAACAGAGCCAGCTGCCCTCTAGAGGCCGGTTAGCGAACACTCGATGAGTGTCCGCCGCATACACAAGGCATAATGTTAGGCACTAACCAGCAGGAAGGGAAAGATGGACACAGTTCCCATCCTGAAGAAGCACAGGCAGTGGAAAAGGACTACTAAGTACCCATTTTCAATCTTGCTACATGAAGCAAACGCTATGCAAAAGATACCAGAGACCTCAAACAGCCAACTTTCTTCTGTCTACGAATATACTAATGAGCTATCATAATCTA
Organism: Callorhinus ursinus; assembly: GCF_003265705.2. Taxonomy (NCBI): domain Eukaryota; kingdom Metazoa; phylum Chordata; class Mammalia; order Carnivora; family Otariidae; genus Callorhinus; species Callorhinus ursinus. The sequence continues at coordinate 17,758,460 of NW_027397068.1, forward strand.
CCGCAAGAGAAAGTTGAGTGGAACTATAAAAATAAACATATAGCTACACAGATCACGCAGATGTACACATATATGTGGAGATATATATATATATATATATATATACACACACACCCACAGGCATGGGTATAAAGCGCAGAAAGAAGGACAAATGTTCAGCGTGGGAATCTGGATTTGGTCAAGTGAAGATTATTTTCTTTTTATATTACTATATTTTCTAAATATTCAAAATTGAGTGGCCTCTACTTTTATAATAAAAAACAGTTACTAAAACATAAAATAAACTCAAACCTGGACTTAAATTTTTTCCCTATTTTTTAAAGCTTATTTATCTTTAAGGAATTTGAAAGCACATTCCTAGTCTAGAAATCAAATAAAAAATGTAACTAATGGAATAAATCCTACACTTTGGACAACGTATCTAATCTACCTTATTAACATGATGAAAGAACAGAAAGTAATGTTACAATTTGTATTCTGGTCTAAAATCTTTCTGGGCTTCCAGACACTATGATGATGAGTACTTTAAATGCATGCATGAATGAACCAAAATTTAATGTAAAATTACAAGTGCTCTATCACAAATACAACCAGCTGTGTTTAGAATTTATGTCTTGATATTTTCAAAAACCAACAAATTTAAATGCATCATAGAAGCTAATTACTTCCACAACCCATTTCCAATGGCCAGTGACAGAGAAAAATTTGCAAATAAAGCCAATTTTATTTACTCTCATTGTCTCATTCAACAAACCTATAAAAATATTTGTCAATTATCACTATACTGAATGCTGGGAATCCAAAAAAGTAACATGATTAATTAACAAGACAAACAATCCAGTTTTTAAAATGTGCAAAACACTTGAAGAGACACTTTACAAAAGATATCCAAATGGCCAAATAAGCCAATGGATGGGTGTTCAACATCATTATTCACCAGAGAAATACAAACTAAACCTGCATTACGTACCCACCCAAATGACCAAAATTAGACGACCGGCCATACCAAGTGTGGTAAGGCAGTGGACCAACTGCAAGGCTCATTAACAGTGGGAGAGTAAAATGCTACAACTTTGGACAACGATTAGACATTTTTTAATAAAGTGAAACATGTGCTTACCCTATAACCCTGCAATTCTGCCCCCAGGTCCATACCCCAAGAGAAATGAGTGCATGTATCACCAAAAAGACATGCACAGAATGTAATACCAGCTTTATTCATAAGAGCTCAAAACCAGAAACAACTCAAATATTCATCAGCAGGAAAGTGAAACATTCAAACCTTGGAAAAATAATTAAAAAGAGCAACCAATAAATACAGTGATACAAATGAACCTCTTGTGAAGCCCTAGAGTACACATTGAACGTTCCCATTTGTATGAAATTCAGAAACAGGCAAAAATCGTCTATACCATAGAGGTCAGAATTGTGGTTACCTGGGGCGGGGGCCGAGACACTTCTGACTTTTGACTGAGAGGGAGCAGAAGAGAACTTTCTGGGGTGATTTAGTTATTCTACATCTTGATCTAGGCAGTGGCTACCTGGGTGTATACATAAGTAGAAAGTAACTGAGCTGTACACTAATGTGTGCATTTTACTGAATGACAATTATACCTCAATTTTTTCAAAAACAACATGATTAGGTCCCTGCCTTCAAGAAGTTATAATAGGAGGGAACTAATAGTAATACGATGTGATATGAGCAACAATACACTTTAGTGAATTGAGTGTCCCTGGAGCTCAGAGAAGGATCAAGGAATTGTGTGTGGGGACAGCTCAAAGGCACCATAACTAAGTATGGAATTGGTGTTTGATTATGACCCTCACCCCAGAGAAGTCTCTCTCAAGGATATCACCATTTTCCTATTTAGAATCATTTTTCAAAATATAACTGAATTTTCACCCTCAAACAACCCACCAGAGGCCTTGTAGGCATTATTGCTTTGTATGTAGTCTTCATGTGCTATGTTTTGTCCCACAGTTCAATTTACACCGACATATGCCTACTGGATCCTGAGAGTCCCTTATCCTACATGAGCAGGCACAGAGAAAAGTGAGACAGAATTCCAGCTCTCAAGGAGTTTATAATTTTTCAAAATACCTCTCATATCCGTCCCTTTTCCATTTCTACTGACCCTACCTGAGACCAGTTCTCCTTCCTGCAACACCTGGAGAAGTCATAACAGAATCCTCCCTCATGTTCCCTAGCTCCCAGACCCAACCGTCATGTACACATCCGTTCTCATTAAGTTTCTTCGATGTTCTAAATCCTTCAGTGACTCTCCAGAGCTAATGCATCAAGTGTAAACTCTTTGCCATTTCTTATGAAGCCTTCCACAATCTGCTTCCCTCAATATTACTCCAGAAAGGGTAATGTCTACTAAGAAGTAGTGGTATTGTGAGGACATATGAGAGAAAAACAATTCTCTCGCCATTAAAAAAAAAGTTTTTAATGGAGACTTTTAGTTGATCTTTTTTGAGGTATCATATCAATTCTAGGTATGTTACATACTAGATTCTGTCTGTACAGAAATCTGCTCCAGTCTGAATGTGACTGTTCATGCATTCAAAATCATTTACTCATCATTTTCTCTGCTCCTTATTAGAGGAAATGCAGAAAAATAAAAGACCATTCTACTTTCAATGAGGGGAAGTCCACATTTCAAGCGCAAACACATAGTTTTTCTTTTTCTTTCCTTTTTTTTTTTAACTTCATGAACTCTTTCTGCTCTACAGGGACAAGCACAAATAACACCTACAATAGAGCTCCCTGGTGCAGTCATGACTTCTCAAAGAAGACTCATTAAGTGGGATATTGGAGAGGGTCCTAAAAGAGAATCCCCTTGCTTTATAAAATATAGAAGAAGGAGGAGGAGGAGAAGAAAAAGAAGAAGAAGAAGAAGAAGAAGAAGAAGAAGAAGAAGAAGAAGAAGAAAGAGGAGGAGGAGGGAGGGAGATGAGAAGGAGGAGGAGGGGGAGGGGAGGGGTGAAGGGAAGCGGAGGAGGGGGAGGGGGAGGGGAGGGGTGG